>NC_134708.1:97720822-98020822 GCF_043290135.1 Rhipicephalus microplus
AGGCAACCGAGGACTCGTCACACGTGTCTTGATACTGACCCATTGATTAAGCTTGTTCATCTTCCTGTTCTGCATAGTCCTTTTCAACGCATATATTTCGCCGCTCTCCGAAATAAAGTTAGTTGGAAGTCAGCGCTCTGTCTACACTGTCCCTATTTCTATGTTCGCGCGCAGAAAAAAAACTTGCAAATAAGGCTACGCAGCAACTAACGAAGCTTCCACACTTCTGGTTCATCTTCTCTCCATATCCTTTTTTCCTGTGACACTGGAAAAAAAGCTTGTATTAACCTGTTTGAAGGTCAATTGTTAGGTTGCGCTCTTTCTGTCTACTTCTTTTTCTTGTGTTAGTCCGAGGTTTGCACACTATGCGTACTAATAAATAACTGATATTTTGGTTCAGCGTGATACTAGGGGAACACCACGGTAGAAAAGACGTTCACGTTTGTTGCCCTTCACCAAGTCCTCGTATGCTGTGGCAGAGTGTCAGTAGTGGAGAAGCTGCTATTACCGTGACATTCGTTTAACACGAAGAACTGGACCGCGAGCCTGACCGCGATTGATGTATATATTCCAGGCATCAATCACAGTTGCACAGCACTCAACGAGGCCGGAAGCTTCGCCCACACATACGTAGTAAGTCGCGCTACCATGAGAAATGTCTCTTCGCATCTCAAAATCAATTCAAGAGAGATACTTTGACTGCTCACCGAGTTTCGCCTGCTGAAATGCTTGATGGCAGGTTCACAGGAGGGATCAGCATTTCCTGTGTTCACGCTCACGGTGATGAGGAAGCGGTTCTTGCGAAGTGCCTCCTTCAGTTCCCGGATGATAGCGCGGCACTGAATCATGCGGTCAACGCGGGGATCACTCTGTCTAAGATCGAAGGTGAGAGAAACGAACGCTCGGTTGAGTTCAACCAATCGCCCTAGAGCTTTGGCGTTCCTCTTGCTAAAAGTGATACCACTGAATTCAATCATAAAGATGGTCTGGTTCCTCTCAAGGGCGCGAAACAGGTCGACCACGACGGCATCGGGAACGCGTATCATGGTCAGCATCAAATGCCTGCGGAAGTGCAAAAAAAATGTTGTGGCTATTGCCATCAGGACGAACCTTCGTATTATGTGAGGCTCATGTTAATGCGCACATGTAATACATCGTGAAATAGGTTTATGGACAACAATAACACGCATCGCTAAAGTTACACGAATGAATAAAAACTTAGGCTATTCGCTGCATGCCTGTGAAAATCGAACTTTTTGTGTATGTATGGACGCAATAATACCTTCCAGTGAAAAGTACTTCGTGCTTTTTGTTATGAGCTCCCTTCGAGTGGTTTTTACCTCAAATGGTTTATTTCCCAGAACGTTCCTACACAATTTGATTCTGAGCAATGCTCTTTGGGTTCGTATCACAATATCATCCTCGGAAAGAGGGGTTCGACGCTTGCATAATTGTATGGACGAGCCGCGAACAGTGTTTAGTGTTAGTTTCTTTCACTTCCATTGGCGCAGTTAAGGCTCCGCAACGAGAATGAAGGCACTCGGTCTTCCGTTTCATAGTGTAACTGTTTGCGTGGTTGAATTGGTTGCATGGCACTGCTATATTATGTAGACGCCTTAACACGTGTGTTGGTGCTCGTGGAGTCACTTTCATGTGCATTCACTTGAGCATATAAAAAAACAAGGCTGTCACTTTCGATGCCTACCAATTGCACATGCGGACACAATGACACAAAGTTTTCACGATCCGGATGTTTTCATGGAGCCTAAAAATATTTACGTCTAATATATAGTTAGTGAATCTAAGCAAGAAACCAGCGTCACGTTTCAATGTTTAGGTATGAAGCGATAGAAAGTAGTAATGGCGATCTTTAAAGAAGTTCCATTTACCGCAGTAACTCACGAGAGGCCGAAGAGAGCCGCATGCATTACGGAACAGGACGGTGCAACGAGGCAGTCTTGCCTTGCCTGGTCTTTGAGTCAGCTCCATCGGTGTGTGCTGCCGTTGTAGTATACTGTGTATGCTAAGTTTCCCATAAATTCAAGAGCAGCGCCTTGCTCTCTCGCGTAAACGTGCGGCACAACCTAGATGTGGTTGCGAAAGTGCTGTATTAGGGTCGTAGACGAAGCATTCCAACCAGTCCTACGGCAGAAGCCTGGGATGTCTTCTTAATTTTTGGAAAGTTTTCACTTTCTCATTGACTTAACTACGCACTCTTATGAAGAATTGATGATGCTATGTGGCTTACATTTCCTTTGCTATCGGTATGTATGATATTCCAGCTGTCCTAATTTTAATTATTACATATTATATATAGATCGCGAGAAACGTATAATCGAATTGAGTTTGCAGGGAAGGTTAAATGAACAGAATCGCCGCGAGAGAAAACTTAACGTTGCGTCATATAACGCTAATGGAGCGAGCGAAGTGATGATGATGATGATTTGTGGGGTTTAACGTCTCAAAACCACCATTTGATTATGAGAGACGCCGTAGTGGAGGGCTCCGGAAATTTTGACCACCTGGGGTTCTTTAACGTGCACCCAAGAGCGAGCGAAGTGTCATGCATAATTATGCTTTTTATGTAAGTGGTCGTCGACGGTATATGCGTTCGGTTGCAACATTATAACATTACTTCTCAGAATTTACATTTTAATATAACTTACAGGCTCTTCTTACAGCATGGGATAAAGGGGACACATACAGAAAACAAAAACGAACCGAACTAATCGATGTGAACGTATATATTTTAACTATACAAATTGTATACTACTTAATGACGGTACTGAAAACTAAAACAATGATTACAAAGAAATTGTCGTTGCCGATTAACTGCACTATAACGTAAGCGATGAAAGTGGAGTTCCTCTCGAAAAAGCTTGCTCTTTGTCATAGAAACTATGACTTGAGGAAGATCATTCCACAGTGACGTTGCACGTGGCAAAAAAAGATAGGTTGAAAGCGCGCGTTCTGCAGGAAAAACATATAACGCTGCGCTGATTTTGCGTACGCGAGATTACCTGTGATCCGGTGTGTGTAGAGGGAGAGATGATGTCTTCAAGTTCATGCAATGGGCGTACTTGTGAAACCACGCAAGGAGAGCTGTTCTAATGTGGATTACTAATGACTGTATATCGATATCGCGTTTTATTTGTGGAATACTGCTATGAAGTTTGTAGTTCTGAGTGATAAAGCGCGCAGCTCTGTTTTCGATGACTTCGATTATCAGCGCTAAACAGAGTTGATGAGAAAATTGAACTGGTGAAGAATATTCTAACTGTGGACGTACAAACGTTAAGTAAGGTAGTTTGCAGATACTAAATGTAAAGTAATGAAGATTTAGACGCAAGCATGCTGGTGTATTGGGTGCCTTTGAATAGATGAAAGTTGTGTGGGAAGACCGTGAGAGCTTAGAGTCAGTAATAACCCCTTTTAGTTGTGTGACGTTCTTCAAAATGTTTTGGTAATATTATTTTGTATGAAGAAGTGGTTAGCGAGGTTTTTTTCAAATGGACAGTCTTTTACATTTTTAGTATTCAGACTCATCAACCACTCTGTACGCCAACTGCTAAAGAGTATAGGTCACTTTGAAGGGTGAGGTGGTCATCGGGAGATGTTATAGTTCGATAAATGACGCAGTCTTCTGCGAAAAGACGTATGCACGATGAAGTGCCCGTCATTAGGTCATTATTGAAGATTAGAAACACTAGACGGCCAATGACGCTGCTCTAGGGTACTCTGAACTGACTTCTGCGAGATATAAATGAAAACCAGTTGCAAACGTGAGCTGTTCACGAAATAAAAGAAATATTCGGAGCCGTGATCATGTTACAACGCCTAATTTGAGGGCAGACAACTTGGTAATCATACGACAATGGATGGCACGGTCAAAAGTCTTTGAATTATTTAGGCAAACGCAATCTGTCTTAGTGTTCATATCCATCTCAGTGTGTTCCCACACAATTCGTGTCTGTCGTGAATTCAAGTAGTGTATTGCACAATATTCTTTTTCTGAAGCCATGTTGCGTGTAGCTCAAAACTTGTTTGATTCAACATGATGGTAAATGTGAGAAACAATGATATGTTCAAGTAATTGACAGCTGATATAGGTTAATGAAAGGGGCCGATAATTCTCAACTTGATAATTACACCATATAGAAATACCTTTTGATATTTTCCAGTCTATGGTAAGCTCACCAGTAGACAGAAACTGTCTGAAGATGTGAAGTCATATTAGGGAGGACGTAGAAATCGTATTTTTAGTATCTTTGAATTGAAAATATAAAGAGCATTAGAAGCAGTTACTTTAAGGTTGTTGATTGGCTCGGCGATGCTCTCGGTGTTATTAACTACAGGTGCTATGAAGAAAAAATAATTTCCAGAAAATGAGGATTGCTACAGCGATATTCCCGCGTGAGCACTGAAAAAAAATCAACACTAACTTCACTTGCACACCGATCTCTTGGCAGTGATAACTGATATTTGCTGTTCAAAGTAGTGCCTGTCTCTGGCGGTAAATGTTGCCAAAGTTTTCTGGGATTGCATATTCACAAAAAAAGTAGGTCATGTTTAAAATATTTGTTTTTGGTAGTGAATAACGTAGTGTAACACGTTTTTTTTGCAATGTAACTTTCAACATTCAGAACATTCTATACATTTCAAGCTGAGGCACCGGAAGCATGCATCCTAGTCCAATACACCTTTATTTTTTCCTATTCGTCAATTTTCTCAAGTTTTTGTGGTTAGATATAAAACTTCAGGCAATCAGGCAATAATAAAGGAACCTTATTTCTAAACAATGACCAATTTTTATACAAAATATGACTTCACAATGATGGCAAAAATGTGCGGGTATAGAATTTTTCAAAGTTCGAATTCATACCACTATACTTGGCCTTACTGTAGTCTTCAATCACGTTTTTCTTAGTTTTATCCGAGACTTTCAGGTAAATGTTTATTGTTAATTGAAGGTATTTGAACAAGCCTACGGTCCCTCGATCTTTCAAGGAATGGGATTTCACCTATATTATCGATATCCGTGGTATGTAATGAATCCAAAGTAATATTTCCATACGTTGGCTGCTTGATTACTTGAGAAAAATTAAAGTCTTAGGCAAAATACACAAAGTCGTAAGACGTTATGGATTCAAATATTTGTTCCTGACCATATGGGGCAAGTTTAAATCCCTAAAGAGATAGAAACTATTAGTGCGTCATTCCTCACTAGCTAAACTGGTGCTGCTGCAAAGATGATCTATAAATGGCTGTTCAGAATTAGGCGGACGGTAACACACGTTCACCAGCATTTTCGTGCAAGGATTCGTGCACGTCATCCAAACAATTTCCAAGTTTGAATTTGTATCAATGACAAAGGCCGGTTTGATTTTTTTTATAGCAGTGAGGACACCTCCTCCTTTTTTTGGTCTGACGATCACACCGGACAACATTTTAATTCGTATTCCCATGGAGAATTTCACGGTCGTCCACATTCTGAGTCAGCCGTTTTTCAGTCAGCAGAAGGACATTAGAAACACTATCTTTCAGGAACGAACAAATGTGATCACGTTTGAGCGGTAAGCTGCGAGTATCAGTAAATAGATATAACAGACACAGGAGGCACAGATTTACTTCAAACTTTTTTGAAACCTATGCATGCTTGTGCCTCTGCTATGTAGAGGACAGCTTTACTGCGTTAGCAGCACTATCTTAGATTTAAGTTTTATTCCCTCATGCGTAGACAACATTTCTTAGGCTCATGCGTAGGTTAGCTTTAGGCAAATTTGATAAGCTTTCCTCTGGCTCGTAATCTAGGCAAGGAGAAGTTTTGCTGAACTGAAAATGCGGATCCCTTTAATTTATAATTTTAAGCGAGAATGCCCTGCTCATCTTTAAAAAGAACAAGTTTTGCTTTTATAGTCCGGTGTTTGCGAGCAGCAAAGCGACCATGTCTGTGAACTCATTAAAATTTCGTGGAACTTGCATTCTTCTGCACTTTTCCGAGCAAAATTATAATTACTTTTTGCTCGGATGCATTGCAGTCTTTATTTTCATTACCTTTGATATAAAATTAGCATGTTACAGCGTCTGAGCCTATTTTCTGTGTCATCAAATCTCGACGTGATTTTCGCTAGTTTCTTAGACATGGACGACTTAGCAGAACTGGATGAAGTGGCTTTTGCGGTATTGCACTCGAGCTTCGGTGCGGTCTCTGAAAGAAGCTTTACTTCAGCATTTGCTTATGTATGGCTATGTTTCCTCAAATAAAGCAGTGAGAGCAGTTTCGATTCGACGCACTGTATCGAGTACCACGTTAATCGACTTGGACTCAAATAAAAGAACCAGCATTACCTTCGAGTAGTAACACTGTATTCGACGTGCTTTTCAATTCAGCTTCTACGCGCTGTGCAGTCGACAAAACATTACTCGACATATTTTCTATACTGGCGCCTGCATTGAATTTGGCGTCTCCGGACAACAGAAGCAACAACCCGAAATAGGCTGAGTGAATATTTTACAGCAAAGTTAGCACTCTTGTTATTACACGGCAAAGTTCGAGTGGGCACGACAATGCCAAAAGGCAGTAGTTATTTCTTTTACAACACGAAGCATTCCAAAAAATATCTAACCTGACAGAGCAGCTAGATGAGTGCGTCGATTTCTATGCGGTGCCGTGCCAAAGGAAAGTGGGCCTCGGTGGGTTTATATATTAGTCTGCTGTGTCGTATTCAAAAATTGATTATAGCTATCACTACGTGTCACTCAGATTTAGTAACCAATTACAATTCGTTATGGAAACCAAAGGAATATTGGGCGACGCTCTATGCCCGGAATGAGTACCAATTGGTCGAGCACAACCCTGTACTTATCGACATGCTACAGCAGTTCTGTTTTTTTTTCAAAGTGCTGTTCCATTTGACTTGACCAGACGAATTAATTTTTTCTATACATTGATTAGACTTTTGTTTTTAATTTCACTGAGTTTTCCATCGCTTTGAGCGTCAGAGTTCCCGCTACCTTCTTAACCAGTAGCCCGAAACCTCACGATCTTACATATCATGTCTCCAAAAACTATTACAACCGCGTGATGTCGACCGTTACACTTTCAATATACGAAACATAATTCACCTAAAAGTACGTAATGTACCATACAAAGATGTTAAGATTGCATTTTTACACGTGCGAAATTATTGTAGCGATAACATTTATATATTTATTTATTGTTACACCTAAGTCTTAGTATGAAACACTTCACTTCTCTTGCTTCGTAAATCTGTGGCCTATTCGCGGAATCAATGGTTAGGCCTTTGTTCAACATATCTTTAGAGGTGAAGTTCCTTAAAGCGGCACCAATTCTTCCCTCGTAGTAGTGCGTAACATGTATACGCTTCGACCTGCAAAGTCGTGCTGGTGGGAAGCTTATTCTGTGTGTTTTTAACAATGAAAAATTCTCAGCGTCCGCGTAACTAAAAGCCGAATCCTGTCTCTCATTCATAATTAGCAGCCAATGGCATGTATATCAAGCGCTATCTGACAAAAAAATGGCAGCATATCCATGGAGTGAATGATGGAGAGTGGGGCGAAGCATTCGTTCGTTCATTCGTTCTTGCTTCCGTCCGTCCATGCGTCCGTCTGTCTGACCATCCATGCATTGATATGCCCATCCGTGCGTGCGTCTGTTCGTGCGTACGTCCCTGCATTCGTCCATAAATCCGCCTTTGCGTCCGTTCATGCGTCCATCAATGCATCTGTCTGTGTGTCCATTCGTCCATCCATTCAACACTCCAAGTACCACCATCTCGCATCTTTTCATCATATAATCCTCATATAGAAGCACCGCCATCCAGCGGACATTCCAAGGACTGAACGAGAAGAGGCATGCACACGTACACTTTCTTACGGCTTGCGCTTTGTGTCTACTTCCCACCTTTAACCACCTCGAGTTCATGGTATATACTAGTTCACTGTATTCGTGGCAGTGCGGCCCAACGCTCGCTAAACCTTTCTAAAACCAAGGAGGTTACGCCGAGTGAGTATAACGCAGCAACCTCTTTCTGTCAGATCGTTCTCAATGTACATGCAAATGGCTGCTAATGGGAAATGAAAGACAGGAGAATTCGGCTTTTACTTTCTTAGGGCTTGCGCTTCGTATCTACTTCCCACATTTAACCATCTCGAGGTCATGGCATATACTAGTTCACTGTATTCATGGCACTTCAGCTCAAAGCTCGCTAATCCTTTCTAAAACTAAGGAGGTTACACCCAGCGAATATAACGTGGCAACCCCTTCTTGTCAGATAGTGCTCAATGTACATGCCAGTGGCTGCCAATGAGAAAATGAGAGACAGGAGCATTCGACTTTTAGTTAACATGCACACCGCGAACTTTTTATTGTTCAACAAAGCACTGGAGAAATCTCCCGCAGGCACCACCTTGCATGTCAAAATGTAACACTGGTTACACACTGCGACTACGACTACAAGGAACGAACGGGTGCTGCTTTAAGGAGCTTCACCACTAAAAAGGGTTGCTAGGCTATACTCGCTGGGCGTAACCTCTTTGGTTTTAGAATGGTTTAGCGAGCGTTGGACGCAGTGCCATGAATACGGTGAACTAGTATATACCATGAATTCGGAGTGGTTAAAGGTAAGAAGTAGAAAGGAAGTGCAAGCCGTGAGAAAGTGTGCGTGCGCCACTTCTCGTTTAGTCCTTCGAATGTTCGCTGGATGGCGGTGCTTCTATATGCGGAATATATGATGAAAAATGCGAGATGATGATCCTTGGAGTGTTGACTAGATTGACGAACGGACACACAAACAGATGCATGGACGGACGCACAGATGGTTGCACGGACGGATGGACGCATGGACAGTCGCCAGGGCAGATGCGTGGACGTACGCAGGGACAGACGCATGAATGGACGGGCGGACGCTCGAACAGACGCACGCACGGACGGACGGATGGATGCATGGACTGTGAAACAGACGGACGCATACATGATGAAAAGATGCGAGAAGATGGTACTTGGAGTGTAGACTAGATGGACGAACGGACACACAGATAGATGCATGGACGGACGCATGGATGGCTGCACGGACGGATGGATGCATGGCTGCACGGACGGATGGATGCATTGCTGCACGGACGGATGGATGCATGGCTGCACGGACGGATGAATGCATGGACGAACGCAGGGCGGATGCATGGACGAACGCAGGGGCGGATGCATGGACGAACGCAGGGGCGGACACACGGATGGACATGCGGACACACGAACAGACGCACGCACGGACAGGTGGATGGACACACGGATGGTCACACAGGTGGACGCATGGACGGATGGAAACAAGAACGAATGGACAGACGGATGCTTCGCCCCAATCTCCATCATTCACCCCGTAGATATGCTGCCATTTTCTTTAACAGAAACGTTTGTGTTGGCTTTGCAACATTGCGACTTTGCACACTCTGGGCAGAAAAACAAGTAAGAAATGAGCGGTACTTTCTTAAGAGATTTGGTGCTTGCGAGAGTGTCGGCCAATTTCTGAAGCACGGGTTCCTTCGTCTCTTCACTGCATCGAAGCGAGACGTAGTCGAGGTTGCCACAGCGTGCAATAGCGCCCAATGCTTCTGCCGCTTCCTCTGCTCCGTAGTCGTTCAGGCAGATAGAAACTGAGGGCGTACGGGCCGTAAGGATGCACTTCGTAAACTCCGACGCCCGAGGATAGACCCAGTGAATCCACAGGCGAGAAAAGGCGTCGATCCGATGGATCATGTCGAACAGGGAGGTAACATCTTCCTCGAGGTAGTGCATTGTCATGTTGAGCACCAGCGCCTTTAGCGTCTTGTTGATCTGCATAAGCGTTCAGGGAATGCCGCAAAATTTCATAGCTTCCACTGTAAACCAAAGCATGAAAAACAGGTAGCGCAAAAGGCTGTAAAAGGAACTTTCAATCATTAAATTCAAGCCCTTTATTCCTATCACGTATATAAAAATGAAGAGAACTATGAGTTCTTCACACAAATTTGCACTGGTTAAAGACGTCGGCTGCTGACCCGCAGGTTGCGAGATAAAATCCCAACTGCAGCGGCTGCATTTCCGATGGAGGCGGAAATGTTGTCGGCCCGTGTGCTCAGATTTGGGTATACGTTAAAGAACCCCAGGTGGTCAAAATTTCCGGAGCCCTCCACTACGGCGTCTCTCATAATCATATGGAGGTTTTGGGACGTTAAACCCCACATATCATTCAATCAACCACAAATTTGCACAGAACTGTCAGACGTAGTAATTTTATTTATTTATTTATTTATTTATGAATTCTACAGGCCTTTAAAAGACCCAGGCAATAAGGGAAAGATACAAAGAAACAATAAAAATACGCAAGTATCAAAGAATATATGCTGACAACAAAATGAAACTATTAACAAAAAAAAAACAAGTACTGAAAATGTGAAACAATGAAAATAATATACAGAATGAAAAGATCAACAATACATAACTATCTATTCAATTGGTACAAGGCCAGTTCTAAGATGTAATGGATGGTATACAGTCGGTGTTGCTGAGTGTAATAAGAGGTAAGCTGTTCTAGTCTGCTACTGTTCCAAAGAAAAAGGAACACTTAAATAGGTTGGTTTTGGCATTGTAAAGCGTTAATATAGCATAGTGGCGATGCCTTTTCGGCGAGCAGTAAGAGGCCTAATATAAGGTTTAGGAGAAAGAGACAACTCATTATTATACAGTAAGAACAGAAGTTTTAGTTTGTAAATTTTTGTTGTAAAGACTGAATGTTATGTTGGGCCATTAAGACACTTGGAGAGTCACTGGTACAATATTTAGAAGAGATAAACATACACTTTGCGTTGACTTCTTTCTAGCGCATCAATGTTAGTTTTTGCGTAAGGATCCCACACGAAAACTACGCATTCTATCTTAGGACGTACAAAAGAAGTATGTGTGGTTAGGTGGTCTATAATGCAAAACGGTTCTATTGAAGTCTTGCTGAATGGCAAAATAAAAAATGGAAAAAACGGATACTTGGGAAAGACTAATTGTTTAAGAAATTCAAGTGATACGAAGCACGGTGCGTTGAACTTCTTTATTTTAAAATTCTGTTGTGTAAAACTACATTATTTACTTCGGCGTGATTCAGAACAACTGTACTCGTACCTCATGGCGCTTTGTGCCACTCATCGAAACACTTTCGCACCGTAATAAAACACAAACGTACTTTACAGGTACTGCAAAAAAAGAATCATTTTTTCTTCGCTGTTGTTTTCTGCTCATAAGAAAGCTTGTGATTATCCTGTCAGTCTATTTTCCCTAGCTAGCATTGTGTGTGCCCTAGCGAATGGGAGTGGAGGATGCGGAGCAGCACGGGCAGGCTTGAAATTGAAAAATATAATGAACGAGCCTTTCTTAGAATGAGAGAGGCAATCACTGACATGAAGGCAAATAATGGCAAACTATTCGTCTAGCGTGAACGCGTGTTGAAAACCGTACGGGTTTTTTTTTGAATTCTCATTTCTGGAGATATCTATCCTGGTACAGTGATGCAGAGATAGAACCAGAGGCGAACCCCTTTCTGCGTCCGCCACTGGATTAGGACCAATTTTCTTGAAACTAAATGTTTTCTTTCAGAAAAGTGCGTACGCCTTTTTCTTTTTGCGGCTTTGAACAGCACACGAGTGCTTATCGATTATCCCTTCCACCGCAATCCAGCATTCCGTAGAACTTACAAAATTTGCCTTTGCAAATGTGTTAACTGATTCACTGTTCACTGCAATTTTTCGAGAAAACATATTTGATTTTGCCTACTAACTCAATGTTTTATCTCTGTCATGCAAAAGTTTTTTTTCGTTTCACAGAGCTATTTTCCTAAAAGTGGTGGCTATTATAATTTCCTGGCCTTGCACGTTCCCATCCAAGCTATTCAAGCGAAATAAGTTGTGTCCCACATGCTTCTAGTTGAAAGGTGTAGTTGTAAAAATAGTAAGGCCAATCATAGTGTCGTCTTTATCAGTAAATTAAAACGAAGTATGATATCTAGTTCTGCCTATGTTTTATAATATTTATCACTAAAGCAAAACTTATCAATTAGAAAAACTGATTACACCTTACCTGTAAGACTTCTACAATGCTTCTTATAGATTTCATTGAGAAAGTGTTATCTTCCAAATTGAGTTCACGCAGCCGCCGGTCGTCGAGCAGTCTTTTTGCAGCGAGTGACGCAAAAATTTCATTCAAACCACACTGGCCCAGTTTCAGCTCGAGCAGGACACCTATGACGACAGAAGGCGAAAAAAAAAAAAACACTTGCATCTTCCAGTGCACTTGATCATGGCAATCAATGCAATTTGATCAAATGGTAATCTTACCTAGCAAGTCTAAATTTGCAAGCTCACGCAGCACTCATACAATCATGTTAATGCTACTGCCTACTGAGAGAGAAGAGATAGCACCCTAAAGTATACAATTATCAGGCACAACAGTATTGTGCAGTAGAAAGTATTGTTATTCCTAGAACAAGTGTGTGAGATTGTGTGTGTGTCTGTGGTGTGTGATTACCTTGCAATAAGAACTTAGATCTTCAATTGCTTTTAGTACAACAAATGTCTGTGATGCAGTAGAAGAAAGGCACCGAATTCTCTTAACGGAACGATCCCTCAACATAGCATAAACAGAAATAACAGAATAACAGAAATGTGCGGAAGCAGAAGTACAGAAAGTTGTTGAAACTTGAAGCCCCCAACAGAGCATCCTGCCAAACGGAGATTTTCGAACACAATTTCATATCCCAAAATACGAGACGTCCAAGCTTTTTTTGTCATACTCTTCATTTGCATTTTACAGCTAATTTATTGCCGTCCTCGAGCCAATTTTTATAGGCGATGGAAACTCCACCTTTCCGCACACACAGGGGCTTGTGTTGATGAACGGTGTTTCCGTCGCGTCGTGCTTTGCCCCGGTTCTAAGCGACCTACTTCATGCCCAATATTACAGGAACTTGCAAGACTGCCAGCGCGACTAGTTGGGTTGTTAACTATCTAAACTCGAAACAAGGCCGACAAGATTTCCGAATGCTCTCGCTCGAATTCTGCTGGATATTCGTTCACCACTGAGTAATCAGAAAGTGGTCAAATACGCTCCCTAGGCCTCATGATAGCCTTTGGTGCCAAGTACACTTGCTGGGAGTACAGACCCAGTTAAAAAAAACACTTTCTTTTTAAACGCAGTGTTATAACTTGGTGAGCCGACCAATTGGTCTTTCACCTATGAAGAATGTGCTAGTAGTCTACGTGAGGTTGCGTCCAGCTTAACTGGAAGCAACCTGATGGAAGCCAGGACAGGGTCGGTGCTTTGTAAGGCTTCCAATCGCCTTTTTATTACTCCTTCCCATTCAACAACTTGATCAATCAATGTTGTATGTTTTCGATTGCGAATAAACTTCAAACTTCAAGACTAATTGCGACTGTAGGTGGAAGGAGGCTGCCTTATATGATCAATTCCTGTCGGAGCTAGTCGAAGGACTCCTGAACTAGCAGTGTAAGAAGGGTGAACATCATGCTGGAGAGGACAAGGTGGTCATCCTCTACCTTCGTGGTGTTTCACACAGGATCAACATGGCAGCTGTACGTGCCAGCGCAAGGATGATGTTTCAGTTGCAATAAAGCTAGGTTGATTGTGAGAGAAGGTGAATACCCCTCACCAAAATCCTTCCACTTGAAAGAACCAGCATGTGGCCTAACATGGGCACTGCAAAACTAAAGTCATCCTCGACTTACCTTCGTATTGTGGAGGTCGTCACGTTGGGCAGAGATGTCGCTGGATAAACAACCGGCGGTGGAGTGATTGAGAAACCTCAAGTCCAAAACTGGAAGCATTTAGGTAAATCATTGTGCCGAGTGTAGCCGCAGTCCTACATTTTTATCAGACACGCATGCGACATAGTGTGTCGCATGCGCAAAACTAAAGTGAACGCAGAACTAAAGTGAACGAAATGCCTGCGTATTAGAGAAGTCTTGATCCAACTATCCACTGCAGAGCCCATGAACACCCTCAAGACCGAAAATGAGAGCAATCTGGCAAGTTTGCTTTAGTGAATGTAGCTGCAATAAGAAGAACAAGAACTTTATTAATAAGTCCACCGAGGTTGATTTGGGGTGGGCCTCAGCCGCAGCCTAGGGATCGGCCACGAGCCACTGGGCTCGGGCGGCTTCCTTGACTAGATTGACAGCCCACAGTTGTTCTAATAAGGATCTGAGCAGAGCCCCCTCTCAGCGCCCCTTGTGGTCTGAAACTTTATGGGGTTTTGTCTGTTGTGTCATCTAAACTCGAGCATTCCCATAGTATGTGAACAAGTGTTGCCCTGTAATCGCAAACTTTGCATTTTTCTGTAAAAAACAGATCAGGGTAACAGAGACGAAAGAGAACTAGATTTGGATACGTATATGTTCGCAGTTGTCGCCACGCAGCTGCCTGCTTTTTATTTAACCTGTTGTGTGGCGGAGTGTACTTTCGCCTTCTTAGCTTGTAGTGCTGTGTTATTTCGTGGTAACTAGCCATGGGGTCTTCCCATTCTCACTCTTCCCCTCGTAGCCGGCCGGCCAGCTATGAGGGGAAGAGGTGGTGTCGGCGTTCGCAACGGCTCGGTTCGTGAATGATCGAACCACCGCGTGCGCCCCCTCGTTGCCGACCAGCGGGGTTTGAGTGTGAAAGTTTCATATGACAAAAGTGTCAATTTTCATCCCAATTTTATCTTCGTTATTCATCAGAATTCGGAGCGCCTCTCGGGAGACGCGGCCGTTAGCATAGTTACGTATCGCGGCTTGCGAGTCACTAATTACTAACTTCGGCTTCGCTGGTCGCCACCGCGAGGCCGTTGGCCGCGTCGGTGAGTGGCGTTTGCACCGTAACGCTCGTCTTGCATGCTTCTTTACAGTCGACCATCACGGCCCTGTAACAACACTTTCGCGCGTATCTGGCCGCGTTCACGAATACTGCTTCCTTGCAATGTCCGTGTTTCTTCTGCAAGTCCGGCACTCTCTGATTTATTCGGCCGGTGTTACGTTTAAAGTGCATATTTTTGAACAACGGTGGAATCACTATTCTTTTCCTCACCATCGCAGGTACGTCAGTTCTTTCACCTTGTGGCGTGCGATAGTGTATTCTCAGTCTTTAGAGGACGTACCTGCCCGTTTTCGTCTTGGAAAGTCGTTCCTACAAAGCTATGTCGTGCGCTTCTATTAATTCATTGAGCGTGTTGTGAAAATCTAGTTCTAATAATTTCACTGTGCTCGTGTTCTTGGGTAAACATAGGGCTTGCTTATACACTTTCCTGATTAAGCAAACTAACTTGCTCGTCTCGGTGACGTGCCATTTCAAATAAGAAACAACGTACGTGATTCTACCGAAGACGAAGGCTTGCACAAGCCTAATAGTGTTGTCTTCTTTCATACCACTATATCTGTTTCTAATTCTTTTCAGAGGTAGCAATGTCACAATAACCGTGTTTTCCAACCTACGAACAGTTTGGCGTTGTGCCCATTGGCTGAAATACTTAAGCCTAACACGCTTATCACGTCTACTTTGGCAATAGCGTGGCCATCTGAGGTTGTCAGCCGTATCGCTCCCTCTATGCTGTTTGCGCTTTGTTCGCGGTATTTGGGCTTTCGCCCTCTGTGCGTAGGTTTGTAAACTAGTAGTTCCGATTTCTAAGCGGAGCAGGTGAGACCTCTGCCCTCCAAGAAACATTGACCTGTATCAATGGCTAGCTTTAGCGTCTGTTCGATTTGGCCATCGCATCCCCGAGTTACCCACAGGGTAATGTCGTCTGTGTACAGACTGTGGCAGAGCCCGTCCATTTCATCCAATGTTGTTAATAACCCTATGAGTACGAGGTTGAAGAGCTAGGGCGAAATCACCGAGCCCTGAGTGTCGGCGCTGCCCATCTCTATCTCTCCAGATTCTAGTTTTCCCAGGGCGATACTTGCTGTCCTGTCCGGAAGAAAACCACGGACGTAGTCGTACGTCTATTTACCGAGACGAAATTCTCTTAACCGGGTCAGTATAGTTGAGTGCTTGACATTCTCAAACGCCTTTAAATCTAGGCCTAAGATTGCTTTGGTGGATGTAGTCATGGTGTCTATTATCTCGTGCTTCATTTGTAATGGCGTCCTGCGTTGAGAGGTTCTTTCGAAGGCCCAGCTTGATCTGAGGAATCAGGTGAAGGTCTTCAAGAAAGTTTGTTAGTCTCACGAGGACGATGTGCTCCATGAACTTGCCAACGCAGGACGTCAGCAATATCGGCCTTAGATTTTCCAGCTGTAGGCGCTTTCCTGGTTTAGGTATCGAAACAATGCGAGTGGTTTTTCACTGTCATGGAATATGCCGTTTTTCTCAGAATTCGTTAGTAAAAATTGTGAGTTGCTCTATCGATGTGTCGTATAGGTTTCGAAGTGTTTTGTTAATAACACCGTCCAGTCCAGGTGCTGACTTTGTGTTGAGTCTGTGCAACGCCACGCGTACGCCAGCAATCCTAACTGTCTGTCTAAGCTTTCGCTCGCAGTGACTTTGTATTCAGAGTGGGGCACTGGTCTAGTCTGATTAGTGTATCTGAACTTGAGTTCGTGCAAGAGTTCTGCGTTGGTTCCTTTGTAGTGGTTAATTATCTTATTGACTTGTTGCTTATGTGTCATTATTGTCTTCTCTTGGTCCAGGAGGAACCTGAGGAGATTCCATGCCTTGTTGAAGCCTACCCTACGAACCATTTGCCATTCATTTGATTGCGCCATCGAGTGTAAATGCACAATCCATAGTACTAACTGACAACAAATTAAGAATGTCCACGCGTGATCATCGCATCGTGAATGACTAGTTTGAAAGCATGCGTTGCGCTCCTCCTCACCCCCTCCTTACGGTCATTTTAGGCATTTCCGTTTCCTACGAAGGTTACATATTATTGCACCTGCTCAACAGATTCTCATGTTAGGCAGCGCCAAGTCGTGCGAGTTTTCCTTGTTCTTTCTTGTTCCGTATAGCTGCGCTGTTGCCTGTCATTGAGCCAAGCCAATAAACTTATAGCCTTTTATCACATTGCAACAATACTGGTTTTTGACCTCGTTGGTAGTTACTTAATGACATGTTTTGGCCGCAAATGATTTTGGTCCAAAGCATGTCATTATCACATTACACGTTGTAAGCAAGACTACGTGCACTGACCACTGACACTGAGCGTACTTGGAGCGCCCCATGCAAATCAGCATATAGCATAGACTTCACACCTTTTCATAGCTATGTCTTGCCATAACTAGTTCAACTAAACTGCAAAAGCATTCCGAAGCAAAGCAGATGCACCGCATGCTTGTCTGACTGGAGTTTACAAAACAAAGATGTGCGTTGGACAGAGACCACATGGACCGCAGCAGACTTTTGTCGAAGCGGATGATTCTGCAAGTACTTCTCATTTAGCACAGTAGTGCTTTTTTTCTCGAATAGGTGAAGCATATTTTAGAAAAAAATCAAGAAACTTTGTTTTGATCTCCTGTAAAAGATAATTTTTTACACCCTGTCGACATGTCTGGAACACAATGGCAGTGGAATGGATACCTAAGTGGTTGAATTGGACAAATTTTCACTCCCGTCTTGTGGTCACCGAAACTTTTTGCAATATGCCTTATATACAAAAGAATAAAGGAACTGTTATTTGAAAATAACTTCATAAATCTTTGCTTTGCCCATGAGAAACATGCATCACAAGGCTTATGAACGCAACCCTTGCGAAGCAGATGCGAAGCCCATACTTCTCGCCATTCAGTGATACAGGCGGCCCTGAGAAAACCCGCGTAGACACTAGGGCCAGATTCTTCTCTACGTATTGTGGCATGAAACCGATTTTCAGTGAACATTTTTCGCCATCCGACAAACGCTTCGAGATCACGGCCTGCTCAACAGGAGTCTTTACCTACACGAAACATCTGAATGGCAATCACCGGCTCCTAGCGAAATGTATAGAAGACGCCGTTATAAACGTAGATTCTTAAACTACCAGAATACCGGCTACTGCGCCGAAATCTATGATGAGACCTTTGAATAGATCAGACGCTTTTCGTCCGTGCATTGTATTCCCAGGACTGCAGTTGCAGCAAGGTTCGAACACCTGGCGAATTGTGATTTTGCAATGCACATGTTCCCCCAAATAAGAATTTATATTTCTTTACAATATTTTGCCTGCTCCCCCATTTATCGTTACCGCAGCCTCACAACGTAGTTGGTGATGATAATCACTGTCATGTGGTAGCACGTCACTAATAACAAGGATCTACTCACCTCCAATTAGTTTCGCGCACGCCTCTTCCAGTCGCGAAGTGAAAGGCCCACAATTCCTCAAGTGTAGTTTTTGGAGTCGGCTGGTTGGTGCCGGTCCCATCACCTCTGCATCAAATTTGGGAGGTTGACTGGGTATTGCCAGATCGGTAGCCAAAGCTTCAATATCCGCTGGGTCAATATAAGATTCCAGTAGAGTGAGCCACTGTAACGAGCGGCTCTGGGCCACCGCTGCCAGCAGTGCAGTCGGGCTTTTGCGCATGGAACCATTCACCTGCAGCATAGAAGCAGAATAGCACATGATGAACCTTCCTGATAGTAGAATCAGGCAAGAAGGACCTGGTAGGTGTCATGAGCACACGAGAGTCTCCTCGTCAAGGCCCTCGCTAGGCATTACCGAAAAGTCCGAAGAGGCGAAGACATTGTTTGCTGACCTTATTGGCACGCCCGCAACTTGTAAGGCCGCCTTGTTTGGCGCTATAGATTGTAGCAGCATTAGGAACTCCATGCACACGTTTACTACTTGAAATCGTAAAAAAATAATCAGTGGTGACTTTGGGGGCCAATCGAAACTCTGTAAAATAGTTTGGTTATGAATAGCTGCGACAATGAAATGGAAACATTTCTGTTTATATACTAGAAGTTAAGAATCATCACATTAAGAAGCAACTCGTAACCTCATCGAAGAAATGACGCATGTCCCTATTTTCAAATAACATAACGCGGACTCACACAATAAATAATGTATATATTACTTAATTCACTGCGCTAAACAATCATCCTGCTCGTGGCCTCTTGCTTCGGCCTTGGTTTGTTTTTTTTTCGCGTTTTTGAGACCTAGTACCCGTTCGAGCCTTCATTTCAATCATTGTTCCGTGAATAAACATACTTGCGTACCAAAAACATCGAGGCACCCCATGATGTAATTATACCCTAATCTGTCGACCGCTTACAATGCTCTAATTTATGTGTAGGGAAGAAGGTCGCTCCGATGTCCTGGCTGCTTAAGGTGTTTGCTTAAGATGGCTACTTAAGGTGGCTGCTTAAGGGGGCTGCTCAAGGTAGGACTTTAGATGCTTAAGGCTGCTTAAGTTAAACGTGTCATTTGTTGTAGCCTAAAAACAAGCTAAGAGGAGGCATAAGGCTTCTCCCTTGAAGTTCCGCCCCACATGTTTTTTTAATTTTGCTTGTGTATACATACAGTGCGTTCCAATTATCACACAGCGTGATTTTAAACGAGACAAACAGCGTTACGCGAAGCAAACCTATTGTGAATTGTTCCAAGTATACTGTAGTAGCCGCTACTAAGTGTCTGTTAATGATAGTGAATGGCAGATATTTATATAGTCTTTTTAACAGAATGTCACTGAGGTAGAAGTGTGCATGTTGAAACAACATCTGCCTGAGCATCTTTTTAGCAACGTACTAATTGAACGCTTATTTTTAGGGTCGAAGCTTCTTAAAGCGTGGATCATGCGTCTCCGGTATCTATAGCCACCACTTGTTCTAGTCCGTCGAATGTCCGCTGAACGGCGGTACTTGTTCAAGATGAACATATCATGAAAAGATATGCAATAGCGATACTAGGAGTTTTTTTTTGGGGGGGGGGGGTGGCTATAGGGGATGTTCTCGGCTCTCAAGTAGTCCAATTCGTGACGGCGAATGACTCAGTCATATTAAACCACGCCACCTACTCTCGAACTTTCACAACTCCGTATGCAGATTCATGGATAGATTTGACGATGGTTTCGCATGACCTCATTCGCGATGCTTACCATTGGAAGGTTCTGCAACTTCCTACCCTCTCAGACCAAACTACATTGAATTCTTGTTCTCGCAAACACATACCAGCAGTGCTAAACGATTAACTAATCTAGGAAGAGAGAAAATTATTAATAAACTGAAGAACGATACTTGGTTCACAAAGATAGTCGGCTGCAACATTGTGTCACCTGAAGCCTTAAACATGGTTATAGACAAGTTATATGCCATATACTCCGCTTTAAGCCAACGTTACTCACGACGCATAACATCGCGTTGTAAATTACGTAATGTTTGGTGGACACCAGAATTGACTATCGAACGTAAGCGTGTTCTGTCTACGCGACGACGATATCAGCGAACAGCCAACCCCCTCCTTCAAGACATGTATCGCAAATTGTAGGTTGATGCATTCTCCACCTATAAGGATAAAATCAGGAAAGAAAAATCATCGTTTGATAAAACATTTGTGACTTTCTTACTAAGAAATGTGTTGTGGTGATGTTTTCAAAACAGCATTTCAAAAACAACACCAAGTAACTGTTCTTCCTCCTCTAGATTTACCTAACGGCAGTCGCACAATTTCTGTAATAGAGTCCGCCTGGCTCCTACTCGATACATTGGTAGTAGTGGACAGCTGTCTTGGAGAAAACATGCACCACACTAACAGGCGTGACATTGTGGCTAGTCCTTACCCGTGGCACACTTCTGACCCTCCTTTTGCAATATCTGAGACAGAGTGTGTGATAAAACAGGACAATTCACACACTGCTCCTGGACACGACGGATTCACCTGCCCGTTCATTAAAGGAATATTTGAATACCATCCCCAATTTTTCTATTTAATATTCAATACCATTTTAAGAATCGGACACTTCGCGCAGGCTTGGAGAAGAGAAGTAATATTCATACCGCAGCCAGGTCATCCGTTCAATTCGCCTAAAGCATATAGACCAATAGTAATGAACTCTCTCTTCAGTAACGTATTAGAAAGACTCCTAAATGCTCGCCTGTATTATTTCCTGCACAATAATCATCTTCTTCACAATAATCAATATGATTTCACGCATAATAAAAGGGCTACTTTAGCACTGTTACACACTCCGAAGCAAATTAGCTGCGTACAAGGCATCCAAACGTCCTACCATACTCATATCTCTTCATTTTGTAGGAGCATTCCATAGCACTTGGAATCCTGCAGTCTGAAACTTTTTACGCTAGCACAGGTGTCCACAAAACTTGCACTGCCTACTCAAATCCTTTTTATCGAACCGCACTGTAACTTTTTAAACCAACGTCGCACAAGAGACAGTTCGTACAACCATTGGCAGCCCGCAGAGATCCCCTATCACTCCGCTACTGTGGAACATAGTAATACACAGCTTACTCAATCTTCCCGTGGCACCCAGCGTACACATACAGGCGTACGCGCACGAGACTATCATTGTCATCACAGATACGTCAAGACTCCTGTTACAAGCAAAGGCTGAGCATGTCCTGGCTTTAGTATCCGGGTGGGCACGAGAACAAAAAGTTATGGTAAGCGCCGATAAGTCCTTCTTCGTGTTCTTTAAGAACGGACACATGGGTACATCAACACGCTGCCCATCTATCCGCATGAATGGCGTTTTTCTCAAACACAAAAACTAAATTAATATTCTAGGCGTATTATTTGACCCCTCTTTAATTTTTATGCCCACACATTCATTACATTAAAGCAAAAGCTGAAGTGTCCACGTGCCGCCTCCTCGCATTCGTTAAATCGCACCGTTCACTAAACAGTACACTCGTTAGACTACTCAACCGTCAAGTGATACTGCCCTCTCTCACATATGCATCTCCAGTATGGTGGCCTATGTTCCAATCGAAATTCATTAGGGCGTGAGTTTTATCAGTTCAGCCAAGCGTCTTAATTTCTTTAACAGGTGCGTTTTACACCGCACGCAACTCGTCCCTACAGATTCTCGCTTACGCGCCTCCGTTAACATTAGAGTTGGACAGAGTATCTGCAGAATTTTCCTTATTCATACTCCTGATTGTACTAACTATGGTGTAAAAACATTCAAACCGGCTGACATACTATATCCATGCAGTTCGTGGGCTCATCAGCCCAGTGAAAAATACAAATTTAGTTTCACAAAACTCATCATCACAAGAAGCGGTTATTTTCAAAACACAAGCCATTCACGTATACAATGACGGTTCATACACGTCATACGCGGCCGGAGTGGCATATATTGCTTTTTTGACAACAGATGAAAAAATCGTAACTGTCAAAAAATTTCAGATCCGTAACGCTTCAAGCGCATACGACACGGAATTAATTGCATTCCAATAAGCACTCCATTTCGTATTGACAAACAACTTTAACACGCCAGCCCACATTTACGCAGACTGTCTATCGCTTCTAATAAAACTTTCAAGTCTCACTGGTAATGATGAAAGAATTAGGAACATCAAGCTGCTTCTTAACCATATAATCTCGTCAGGCAAAATTATAGAACTATATATTGTACCTGGCCATATGGAAAATTGGGGAAATTAAGTAGCTGACGCAGCAGCTGCATCAGGAGGGAGATCAGGCTACGTGCGTTACGCCCAAATATCAATTCGGTCAATACGGTCTCAGTTTCATAAAGTTTTGAATTTATATTGGCACGCCCATTGGCAGACTGAGCGAACTGACACAACGCTATTTCGCGCAAGTACCTATCCCTAAGTCCTCACCCTCTTTTTTTTTAAAAAAAAGCTTGTAACTATTTCAAATGGCACCTTGTCTAAGTTCGCAGCTGCAAACAGGCTGCTCAAGGTTTCCTGTTGCATCGCTGGTTGGAACGACAGCCCGATATGCCTGGCTACACTGCTCCTGGTGAAGAAATGGGCTTCGAAATCAGAGAGGCCACTACTACCCTCCTGGTACGTTTAGCCCATCCTCAAGACCACTGGCTCGCATCCCACTTCGTCATTTTGTTTGGACTTTCCACGTTAAACGACAACACATTTTAAACAAACTTGCAGAAACACACACGCACACGCGCGCTCACGCCCCCCAAACACTGAAGTTAGGGAAATACAATACTGCTACATGTCGACCTGCTCATTTCTGAGAAGCTAACACTTTTGTTTGCATTTTCATGCCACACTCATAAGGTTTTACCCTTGTCATTGTTTTTTAACTAATTGGTTTTTTAAAAAAGAACGCGGGAAATTTCCTCTCTTTATTTATGTTAGATTGGCTTGCGCCCGTTATACCTCCTGGTGGTACGGGCTACCCCCTTTTTCTTTTTAGGTATTTTCAAATATAGGGGGCGAAAAAGGCACACACACACACACACACACACACACACACACACACACACACACACACACACACACACTGTAGGCATTCATTAAGCACATCTATCTTTACACATGTTCATCATCATGAGTGGTCGTCATCTTCATCTGCTGTGGGGACTTAGCTTGCCTGAGCTCTGTGCCTTGGGTGTGGTCGCTTCATCGAGTCGTCTGTGCCTAATAAAGGTTGCCTTCACCGTTACATCTTAAGTGCTGGATTGTGCTCTACGATCATCCGTCCTCTCCCAGCCCACTCTCCCAGGTGTCCCGTAACAAGCCTTAGGACGAGCCAACTGGCGCTTCTGCGTCTACCTCCACGGCCCCGGCTACCGCGGCCTATTCATCGTGGATTATCACCGCGCATCAGCGTGAGCCGCCCACGTTCGCCGGACTTCGAGGTGAAGATGTGGAGGATTGGTTGGATAAGTTCAATCGAGCGAGTTCCACTTACAACTGGGAAGATCCTACCAAGCTTCGCCGTGTTTCTTTCTATCTGACAGGCGTAGCGAAAACATGGTTTTTCAATCATGAAATGGTCATCACGGACTGGACATGTTCTAAGCAACAGCTTCGCCAAATTTTCGGCATCCCAGTGGTTCGTTCTGCTTTCGCGAAGAAGACACTGGATGCTCGCAAGCAACAATTCGGTGAGTCTTACACATCGTACATAGAGGATTTGCTTGCTCTCTGTCACCGTTTCAGCACGTCCATGTCTGAATCAGAGAGAGTTCATCATCTATTGAAAGGGATCGGCACGGTCGAGTTCAATGCCTTGGTCATACAAAACCTGACCACAGTCGCTGACGTTGCTGCCACGTGCCAACGCCTAGAGGAACTTCAGTCCAAACGGTTACCGCCGGACAGTGCTGAAAAAACCACCACAACTGATGCCTCCTTGCATACCAGGATCCAGGCAATTATACGGGAAGACCTGCAATCTTTGGGCCTCTCAATGACACCGAGTCCCCTCCCCCCTCCAAAACTGTTTTGCGCGGCGTTATCAAAGAGGAGTTGGCGTCCTTGACCGGGCCAGCGTATGTAGACTCTCCAGTACCTCGACTACAGCCGACGTACGCACAAGTCCTCGCTGGCTCACCACCCGTCGTACAACCGATTCCCGCACACTCGACGCCTGTCCCACTGGCTTCCTTATCTTCGAGTGCGCCTAGCCAGCTCTTTCACCCACCATGGCAGCCGCCTCGCCCGATCTTTTATTACTGCGGCTATCGGGGTCACATTGCACGCTTCTGTCGGAAGCGTCAGCAGGACGAGCGTCCTGGATTCGACACCTACAGACGGGATGATGGGACAAGCTGGTACGCTTTCCAACGCCGTCCTTATGATCCGCCGCTACGTCGCTCACCGTCTCAAACTGCGACATCTGAGCCAACCACTTCTTACCGCTCTACTAGACGCCGCTCACCATCACCCCTCCGCCGCTTCACGTCTCCGTTGCGACCTGTCTCGCAATTCACCAACCAACGCTCGGAAAACTAACCTCTGCAGCTTTTGAAGGAAAAGCTGCATCGAACGAAAAGACAAATTCCTCCAGTGCGTCCATATAATACCACATCTGTTTTAATAGAAGGTATGTACGTGGACGCTTTAGTAGACACTGGTGCTTGTTTATCTCTGATTGATTGTTCCTTGTGCTCACGTCTGCGAAAAGTCACAACCCCTTATGATGGATCTACACTGCTCGCTGCTCAAGGGGACGCCATCAGACCTGCCGCTATGTGCACCGCTCGTGTTTTCATAGAGGGTCTTCTCCATTTTTGCAGTTTGCCGTGCTGCGTTCGTGTGCCCACTAGCTTATATTAGGCTGGGATTTTCTGTCTACGGCGAACGCTTCCATCTGCTGTCGAGAAAATGTCCATATGATGGAAACCGACTATGCCCTTTATGCGGATGACAAGCCCGTTTGCTTTCTCACTGCGGAAGACACCGAGCTACCACCTGGTCATCAGCGAATAGTCACCATCACTTCTAATGTGATCGACTCTGGTGACGTGTTTGTCCAACCATCTGCACGCTGTCTCGCAAGAGGTATAGCCCTTGTTTCAGGTCTAGCGCGGTTCCACAATGGCTCCGGACTTCTCTACGCTACAAGCCAGACGTCTGAGAAAATTGTCATCACTAAAGGCACCACAAAGGCTTGCGTTACCGAATCCCAACCTGTCTCTGTTGTCCCGCTTATGCCAGCGTGTTCTGACCTGCCTTCTATTGGACGTTCATCAAGCACCTGTGTTCTTGCTGCGACTATTATTCCAGAGCTGACCTCTTCAAAGACAGACGAGTTGCTTGCCTTGCTACAAAAGCATTGGAGATTGTTTGATGCCCATTCGTCATGTCTGGGACAGGCGTTCATTATTAGGCCTCAAATCCAGACCGATGGCACTTCCATCGTACGCCGTCAACCATATCGCGTCTCTTCGTCCGAGCGTGAGGTCATTGAACAAAACGTAGCCGATATGCTGCAACGGAACATTATACGTCCCTCCGCGAGTCCTTGGTCATCCCCTGTTGTTTTAGTAAGGAAAAAAGATGAATCCGTGCGATTTTGCGTGGACTACTGAGCACTTAATAAGATTACTCACAAGGATATTTACCCCATGCCGCGCATAGACGATGCTTTGAATTCACTTCAAGGTGCCGAGTACTTCTCAAGCCTAGACCTTCGTTCAGGTTACTGGCAAATACCCATGCACGAGGGTGACAAAGAAGAGACAGTGTTTTCAACACCAGATGGGCTGCACAAATTCAATGTCATGCCATTCGGCCTTTGCAATGATCCAGCAAATTTTGAGCGGATGATCGACATAGTTTTACGAGGCTTGAAATGGAAGACTTGCTTGTGCTATTTAGACGATATCGTTATTTTCTCGTCAACCTTCCCTCATCACTTGCAATATTTTCTGAATCACCTTATCTGGAGTTACCGTAATCATTAGTACCAGAGATACTTGCATATTGCTACATATAAATCTTAGAATTGACTACCCTGAAAAAAAGTATACAATAGAAATGCCTAAGACACGTTGCCGGGCTAGTTGGTTGGTGTGGTTCATTTATAAGGGCATAGAGCACCACGACAAGGACACCTTGTCTTTGTCGTGGTGCGCTATACTCATAGAAATGTCTCCCACTTCTAGAGTTCTGCTAGAAAATTCTGCCGAGCACAGCTTCAATACTGGCAACAGAAGAAAACAGTGTGCCTTACATGAAGCGTTTCCAGGGTCACGTGATTTAGGACGACTTCTGCGAGAGCCACGCCTTCCCGCGCGAGCACAAAGTGTTCGTTCACACGCAGAGCCTTGAGACTCCGGTTGCGAGCCAAGTGGCCCAGGAAGAGGCTAGCGTTGGCGTCATTAATCTGCAAGATCCGCAATTTACAGAAGATTACAGACCATATATAGGTATAAGACATAAACTCAGTGCTTTTACATGCCTTACACTGTTAAAAGAGGTGCCTTGAATGAAACCAGACAAGTAGGTTTGTTAAAAACGACTGTGCGGAAACGCAAACGAAGAGAACTCTGAGCGGCAAGGTGTCGCCTGTTACCTGCTGCCATTCATGTCCTACCTTTGATCATTTGATTTGATTTGATTTATATGTGCGTTTGAACGTCCCAAAACCACCACATGAATATGAGAGTTACCATAGTGGAGGACTCCGGAAATTTAAACCAGCTGGGGTTCTTTAACGTGCACCGAAATCTAAGCACATGAGCCTACAGCATTTTCGCATCCATCTAAAATGCAGCCGTCGTAACCGGTATTTAATCTCGTGGCATGTGGTACCTTAGATAATTTATTCTAGCAGCCATCCTGCTAGCTGTAAGGGATAAAGAATAGAGGTAAGTAGGTAGTAGAGTTTACTGTTGCCCTGGATAAACCATCCCGCTATTTTCATTGGGAAACAATAAAGGGTCGCTCTCACGTCGGGACGAGATGTCAAAGAATTGCCGCCACATCGAGAGCTTCCTCTATGAGTTGTTGGTACATGTTTTGAGCGAAATCACTTATTCTGTGTGTTGCTGAAAAATGGGGCACTTTCACAGCATGTGGTCAAAATCAATGCATTGGCCATTGGATAGCAGTGCGTTTGTAACCACTAACCCTAGCGTAACCTATTAAAGACGTGATTGGTTTTGGTGGGCAAAAAAATAACTAAAGGAAGCGTCCCTGTGAGAAATTAAAAAATGGCCAGTCATAGAAATCGGTCGAGCAAATGAACGACAGAGAGCAGCGCAGACTGGCAACTAGACTAATTTCCTAACGAAGAGTAATTAGTGAGCTCTGGAAAAAAATTAGGACAAACAAGCATCACGCTTGGAAAAACTAGCTGAATACACATAAACATGACGCAACCTACCCCTGAGATATATATGGCACATTCACTTCTGATAATACTCGCGAAGGCTGGATGATGTACATCTGATCTCCTAGTAACAAGTAAAGCGAGTCAGTGATTCTTAATGTGCGCTGAACACAGGCTACTGCAAGCTTTCTGTCTTATGAAAACTTGGATGAAAGGTACCTTTGCCGCAACGAACAGCCGAATGAGAACCTAGCTGTATTTTTCAACATTTTGGGCTAATAATGTAACTTATTATTTACGCACTGACAATTTTACCCAGTGTAAAACTGACCGCGAAATTATTGAATTTTATCTGCATTACTTTGGCAGTTCTGAACCTTGTTGCATGTTTCTCTATGCACATTTGCTGTTTATTTCTTTACTCTTTGTTTAACTTCAAAGCGGGGTAAACCTGCTGCTACTTTTTCCAACAGTAGATGCAGCCTCGACATCGCACCAACTAGCAGCCTTTCATTGCGAAAGCAATCATAAGGACATTCTCGACCGATTTTTGCCAGGAGCTGTTAAGTCCCGCATATGCATTTGTACATATATATGTAAAAAAGGCATAAAAATGAATCAGTAGAAAAAAAACGGCTCGATATCTGCATGTTACTCTGCAAATGTCGTCGAAAGACGATAGTTTTGCGTCTGGAGAGAGTGAACAGAACGTTTATTTGATGTTTTGCGCAAGAAAATAGGTTAATAGTATTCTGGAGGCACTGCGTTAGAGTGCCTCGAGCGTGCAGTGGAGGCACCAAGTCACGTCACACGTGAGACATGAGCGCTATCTGGCAGTAATCTTGGAAACAAAACGGGCGGCTAGTGATAAGAATATAAGGTGTAGAATTCAAGGTGACGGGCAGGTGCCACCACCGTGTCGTCTTAGCAAAGCGTTGGAAACACTTCCGTTTTCGTGCGATCGTTACACAGCAAGTGCTGCGTGATAAACGCTATCGTCTTTAGAATAACTTACGTATGCCTTTTCTAGCAAAAGATGCACACACAGAATATATACGTGTTGTTATGGTGCCTCAGATATGCGTGATAACTGCTTTTTAATTGACAATTACACAAGTACGAACATTGGTGGGCGCTGCGGATGGGGTCGGCCGTTTGGGATACCTGCTGTTGCCGTTTAAAGTGCCCAGTACTGTTAAAGGTGGACAAACAGACAAATGTACAGGCAGACCAAAATTTTTGGGTCGAAGGCCCCCAAGAACGACTATGGTCTTTATTAATCCTTAGTAACACACCGGGCACTCGAGCCAGTGACCCCTCACTCCGCATCTCGCTGCGATGGCCAGCACAGCCACTCGCCATGCTTTTTTTTTGCATGGAAATCATGGCATCAAATATTGCTATACATTTCATCAATCCATAATTGCGGTACAATGCACGCGCAAGTCGCAATTTCACATAGTCCAATGAATCTTCGAAAGTCCAGCAAATTACACAAGCGACCAGTTTCAACAACACTATGCACATTGGCTGCTGCTTCTCAGAGCACAGATATTGTCGGGGGAGGTGGCTTGGCATGTCAGCCAATTATGCAGCTCCTTCATAATGAATACAATCCTAACATAATTAAATCATATGGCGTATTACACTTGGTCTTTTTTAATTATAGGAAACAGAACATGCACCCCGTTTTGGAAATTCGCTTTTGATGGTTTTTTTAAGAATGTCCCTGAAAGGACATGCCTCGCTGTGATGAACAAAATAATGCTCGATGGTTTCGGGCTCTTCGCACGGCCTGTGATTTACAGACGTGGGCACGTAGATGCTTGTGCCGGTTATATAACGGCGAGCTATTTAAATACACGTTTCAGCGCTCGCTGTGTATCCAGATCTCGGAAGAGCTCTGGCGTACTTTCTGTCACTAACACTTTGACATATTCTTTCAAACTGAAAACTGCCCTTAAGATGCGCAAGAAAAAGTGGCCCCCCTTTTATTCCACTCATGATGTGGACGGAAAAAAAATACATGGTCACCCGTGTCAGACATCATCACGTGGCAGGAGACGCATGAGCGTCATTCTACTTGCGCATTTTAAAAGAAAAAAAGAAGAAAAGTCTAAAAGCGTCAGCTGTACCTCAAATAGAAGAACGTAACCGCTATGATGCTTGTTAAATCACACTTGTCCAGTGTATACCTCTTAGTTTTCATGCGTCCTGTTTTTGTACCGTAGCGGCGTGCTCAACATATTGAGCTGCTTGTCGTTTTTGCGTGGAACTTAAATTTCTTGCTATCGCATTTATTCCTTCGCCCTAGTCACATGACAGACTTGCTTTTTTTGTTCTTTTTTTGGTGTGATGGTCAAGTCTCCGAAGGTGTAGCACATCCTATATTGTAGTATTGTGACTACTTCCTGCTGTTCTTTTTAGCTTTGGTTGTCCTGTCTTTTTGATACTGTTTAGCAGCCGCCCTCGTAATAACCCATGCAGGGTACCCTGCTTCTTCTAGACCAGCCTTACTATGCTATGTTGCACCTTGTGTTGGCACCACTTGAGCAATAAGACTGATTGCTTACAAGGCTAACACCACTTGTTTCCACTTTGAAATGACTCGATCGAAATGCTAGCGAAGACTTACATGCTACAGTTGATTACTGCTAGAAAGCATCATTTACCTTCAACAATAATCCTAAATCTACTAATTCCAATTTTCTTCCAATTCTTGAGACAACTCGGTAGTGGGGAGGGTGTAAAACTGGGGCCCCTAGGCATTCGCTGAATACTTCCAAAACATCATTCGTAAAAAAGCATTATGCCAAACGCCAAAAGCATCAAGAAATTACCCCAAGTGCGGTGCTCTAAAGGTGTTTCTCGTTTGAACGGGCATTTCTCATTCAGTAATAAGCGACATCTACCTTTCTTGCGTTTTGTAGCTCTACTACTGTTTAATCGCAACCTACGTATCAAAAATGATAGGCCACGATGATACAATACGCGTATTTATTAAAATAGACAAACAAGGCAGCCTGTGATAGTGCAAGGAAATGCATGCTTCATGTGCATTAAAACGTGAAAATTTTGGGCTAAGTCACGCGCGTAGTCTCGCTGGCAGCGTCTGCAGTTTATGGCATGCTGGGATAACTAATGGCAATTTTTGACAATTTACATCTAAACACTATGACATGACTAAAGGGCACGCCATTGTGGAGGCCTCTGCTAATTTAGATCACCTAAAGATTTCTACGAAGGGCTCAAATATATGTAAAATAACCTCATTATTTCGATTCGTATGAAAACGCGGCCGCCCAGGCAAGGAAACAACACATTTAAAGCGTCTCTCACTATCATATGGTGGTTTTGGGACGTTAAACTCCACATATCAATCAAAACAACGCATTTGCTGCGACTTATTCTAATCACGAGCGATTGCTCATAGTAGCGGTTATATTAAAGAAAAAAAGACCGCCAGGCCCACGCAGACCGCGCAGCACAGTCACAGCAAAAGCTTGAAAAGCGACGTTTCAAAGCCTTTTCAAAACACTCTTCGTAACTGCTACAAGAACACTAGTGGGTACTCAATGCACCATAAACAATCCTAATTTCTGTTTTAGTAAGCCGGTATTCACTATGCTATCCTTCGTCATTCCTCGGAGAAGCGTGGTATCCACTACACACTTGCAACAAACTTTGTGTGATCTCTTATGCAGTGGCTGACGACGAATTAAAATTGCGTCTGAAGTGGGTATGCACCACATTTAATAGGTAATCATGAAGAAGCTTTTGTAATGCTTTGGAACATTGGATTAACCGTTCGTTACAGAATTTGCATTGTGTGACTCCTGGATGTTTTTGCAGTTCTAAAACACTTTAATACACATGTTAACGCTATTCCTTTCCCACCTAAGGCAAGTTTGTAACTGAGTTCGTAACACCAGCGTGGCTAAGTGTAGAATCTTGGGCTGGCACGCAGGGGACCCGGGTTCAAATGCCGCTGTGTTCTTAGTGTTTCTCATTTACAGAGCTGCACAGTTTTTGTTATTTATTTAAGTTATTCACAATGTTTTGTTCAGACAACACGACTGCATTCTCTTTATTTGGGTCCAAACATGTGTCGTTTATTTTCCGCAATCCGCTACCCTCTCCCGATGACTACTTGCTCAAATGTTGACCTAGAAGTGGCTGATAATAATGTTTTTTTTTACACTCACCTCAATGTTAAGCAACTCCATGTGAGTGAGCGAAGTGGTCTGCTCCACGTAGCTACCAATAATCCGAACCGCTTCCTTCAGGAAGCACATTCTCGAAAGGTTGAGGTATTTGATGCTCATCATGCTTGCGATAGCCTTGCAACAAACGTTTGACTCTGCCAAAGTCATCTGAAGAGGGAAAAGGAAGTAAAAAGCAGAGAAGAATGCGTGTCTGTGCCTTGTCGGCAGTTGCTGCAATGGCTGTACACAGAATTTCAGTTCGGGAATTATTTAACCACACTACACTCACAGTAGAAGCCTTTGAGACGTATTTTTCAAGTAATGGCAATCTGCTTGGGAGGGGGAGATGCCTACGTTTAACTGCATGTATATTCAAGGTCGGTGTGCTCTCTGCTTAACGTATGAACCTTGCTGAGAAACTAGCGAGCACATCTTTTCAAGTGAAAAAAAAAAGAACGCACAGGCACGTCTGGGTTATTCTGTAACAAGGCTCTAAGGGTCTCTTTAACCACAAAAAAAGATGTAAACGAAACTTTACGTGTTTCGGCTGACTGGTTAGCATTCTCCTTTTTCTGTACATTTTGTCGGCGGGTCTCCCAACCTAAAAGAGTATCATAAGCGTCGCTATTTGCGCGATTTATATTCCTTGTAGTAAGTATGCAGTACGTCCCCTCACGCTTTTTTACTATAAAGCTCAAGGGATTCACCCAACGACATACATAGGCAGCATTGCAGAATTTCTCAATGCTTACCACGCCAGTGAAGTCGCTAAAGTTGTGGAAGAATTCCAGTCGCGTGACTCCCATTGCGCCAGTCTTTAGGGCGTGCCACATAACACGTCTCTCCAGTTTCGTATGTGCCAAGTCCAAGTATACGAATGTAACGCACCTGCATTGTATAAAGGGTCGTCAGAAACGACAAATTCGTTATACGTTCGACCACATGCTGTACTCTAGCACGCTTCAAGAGCCTTATTGCAGGATGGAACATCAGTTCATTAAAAAACTAACAAGATAACTCCTATCAGAAGAAATCGAAGCCTCCAATGATTTATAAAATTTTGTGGCGATTTATGTCTTGTATTCGTGTACACTTTGTTTTAATGTCCTGTGATTGGTCATAACATTCTGTAATGACATGTTTGAGTTGTATATAAAACCTCTTTCTTTAAAAATGTTTTATCAGTATATTGTTCGTAGGTTTCACTCTGTACATCAGCGTGCCTATTCATATCGTTTTTCCAGTGAATGTTGATTACATCTTTGTGCATTTCCCTCGCAATAGCGGCGAGAAAACCTTTTTATTCTTTCTTTTTTGGAGGCTCATTATGAGTAAAATTTCGTTGTGTCGATATCACTTTAAGGCAACTGTGTTTATGTCCTTGCGCACTCATTATTTTCTATAATTCTCTAATCACTCTAGATGCTTATGTACCAGCGTATTTTGTACGACAGATGCTTGTTGGTGTGTCTATGGTGTTGCTGTGATGGTGGCATGACCTAGTCCGATGTCTTTTCAGTCTGTAGTCGTGTTTCCTAAGCGAAAGCGTAACAATTTTTTCTTGAACAAAATGAAATAAAACGAAATGCAGGATGCTAAATATGGCGTAACGGGATATGAGCACAGACTACAACTGTTATAAGAGAATAGCCACAGTGTAGGAGAGGCTCACTGCATTAACATTACCATACCGTTATCAACCAAATTCGTTGTTCCCAATGCCTGAAACATTAATACAGATACATGGCATGACATTGCAATACCTCGTTGATTGCCTCGCCTTTAGTGAAGCGACAATGCCACGCAATGGCATCACGACGTGTCGTCTTGTGATGAGGTCATTACGACGTGACGCCTTTAGGCGCGCTCTGTGACAGCAATGAGACGCTGCAACGGGACGTCATCTATATTTAGGGCACGTGGGTTTTGTCTCACTCCACTCGCCTGTCACGTCCCGCAAAGCGAGCTGCTCAACAAGACGGCTTAGATTTTCACTTAAAATATAAAAACGTAAGGGGGGGGGGTCAGCTATATAAAAAAACGTAGGGGGGGTCAGCAAATATAAAAACGTAGGGGGGGGGTTAGCAAGTGAAAGTGAGGCACGATCTGACCGGGAAGATGGATCACATGGCACAAGCCGACCAATCACGTGGCTGTTGGCAGGTGAACCAGGTGAAGGGCGCGAGCGAGGATTTCGGAAGGGGGCATTGCCGGACGCGTAGTACTTCGTGCACATGAGTTGTTAGGGGCGTTTTTTGAGCGTGTGTGAGGCGAATTCAAATCTAGGAAGCCATAATTGCACCATGTCTATTAACGAGGTGGCTAACGAAGGCGATAGAAACGTCAGTGCTGTCGTATTCATTTTTGGAATTTTTGCATTTTGGCATCTATCTGCGTACTTATATATCTATCTAGCCACTTACGTCTGGGTGCGGTCGTGATCACCCCCGCAGCGTGAACCAAAATTAGTATGGGAGGGTAAAGTGGTTGGACTAATATTGTAACGAATGTAGCAGCCTCACAACAACGATGTTCTATTTACACGGTTTATTAAGGGCGAACTTGTGCCCAAAGTGAACGACGCACAGCAATCAAGAAGATCCAAGGGCGGTAGTCCTCGTGAGCCTCTGCCTCGAGCACCCTCGTTCTCTTCTTCACGCGCGTTGGCTGTTCGGCGGAGTACCGTGCGCATGCAGGGCCGGCTCGTGCATTGCGGCTGACTTCGTCGCTCGTAGTCGTGCCGTTAGCGTTTCTCTGGTTCCAAACGTCCGCGTTGCGCGGAGCAATGGTAATTTCCTGTGGCATTATCCCCCCTCTCAAGAGGCATCGTCCCGATGGTTTCGATGATAATGTATGCAGCGTTTCCGTCTCGGAAGGTTTGTAAGAGGGAAATAGCTGTACAGCAAGCAAGTGGGGTGGCTAGTCTTCGTACCGGTCGTAGTACGGTTTCATGCGCACAATGTGTACACGCTCGGTGGGATTGCGTCGTTTAGAATGCCCATGTCCTGTAGGCTTGACTTCATAAACGAGGTCGCTGAGTCATTGTACTACCTCGTGAGGACCGAAATATCGACAAATGAGTTTTTCAGACAGGCCTCGTCGTCGTACTGGGGTCCATATCCACACTTTGTCACCGATTTCGTACCGTGTTTCACGTCTTCCTCGGTTGTAGCGGTCGGCATCGATTCGTTGTTGGTGACATATTCGATACCTTGCTAATTGGCGTGCCTCCTCCGCTCTCTCTATATAGTCATCGAGATCAGAAGGGTAGGCATCTTGATCTATAGGTAACATAGCGTTCAGTGTTGTGGCAACTACATGACCGTAAACTAGTTCAAATGGGGTAATCTTGGTAGTCTCTTGTACGGCGGTGTTATAGGCGAAGTTGACGTATGGTAAAATTTCGTCCCACTTTTTGTGTTCGACGTCCACATTCATAGATATCATGTCAGCTAGAGTTCTGTTAAGGCATTCAGTCAGGCCGTTGCTTTGAGGGTGATATGCGGTAGTTTTCCTGTGAACAGTGTGGGTCATGTTCAGCAGGCATTCCATGAGTTCCGTTAAAGCCGGTCCGCGATCGGTGATTACAACAGTTGGAGCGCCATGCCGTAGCACTGTGCTCTGTACAAAACATTTGGCGACCTCAGCTGCCGTTCCTCGATGCAAGGAGTCTGTTTCCGCGTATCTCGTTAAATAATCAGTCGCTACAACGATCCACTTCTTGCCAAGTAAAGATGTCGGGAATGGTCCAAGGAGGTCCAATGCAACTTGTTGGAAGGGTGCTTTCGGTGGGTCTATCGGGTGCAGAAGGCCCGCTGGCTTAGCACGAGGCGCTTTCTGTCTTTGGCGCTCGCGGCGTGTTCTGACATAGCGCTGTATTGAAGACAATAGCTTGGGCCAATAATTGTGCTGACTGATTCGTGCAAGCGTTTGAGTGACCCCCAAATGTCCATACGTAGGCTCATCGTGGCACGCTTGTAATATTTCTTGCCGCATAGTTGCGGGAACGACAAGCAGAAGCTTTTCACGGTTGGGCTTAAAGTTTCTCTTGTAGAGGACATCTCCTCGGAGGCAGAACGATGCGAGCTTTCGAGAAAATATACGAGGTACTTGTGCGTCAGCTCCTTTCAGGTGTTTGATGAGCGGGAGCAATTCTTCGTCCGCATGTTGAATTTCAGCTAACTGAGAAGTCTCCACAACAGCCACGAATGGAAAGTCCTCTTCATCTGATAGTGCTGTGTCTGCAGGTGCCTGTGACAAACAGTCGGCGTTGGTATGCTTCCTGCCAGATCGATATACCACACTTATGTCAAATTCTTGCAGTCTGAGGCTCCACATTCCAAGTCGTCCGGACGGGTCCTTGAGGTTGGCGAGCCAGCAAAGGGCATGGTGATCGCTGACTGCCTTGAATGGTCTACCATACAAGTAAGGCCGAAACTTACTGATGGCCCAGATGACAGCAAGGCATTCTTTCTCTGTGGCCGAATAATTGGTCTCCGCCTTTGTTAGAGTCGGGCTGGCGTATGCTACCACCTTTTCTTTGCCATTCTGCCACTGTATTAGGATGCATCCTAGGCCGATGTTGCTGGCGTTGATTGATTGATTGATTTGTGTGGTTTAACGTCCCAAAACCACTATATGATTACGAGAGACGCCGTAGTGGAGGGCTCCGGAAATTTCGACCACCTGGGGTTTTTTAACGTGCACCCAAATCTGAGCACACGAGCCTACGACATTTCCTCCTCCATCGGAAATGCAGCCGCCGCAGCCGGGATGTTGCTGACGTCTGTGTGTATTTCCGTGTCAGCTGTTTCATCGAAATAACAAAGGATTGGGGGCTTTTGAAACCGTTTTTTTAATTCGCTGAAGGCGCTTTGTTGCTCTGTTTCCCACTGGAAAGGTACATCTTCTCTCGTAAGTTTCGTCAAGGGTTCTGCAATCTGCGAGAAATTTCTGACAAATCGTCGGTAGTAAGCACAGAGACCTAGGAATCTCCTTACTGACTTTTTGTCTGCTGGCACCGGGAACCTTTCAACGGCGGCTGTCTTTTCGGGATCAGGGCGCACACCGTGGGCGCTGACAACGTGCCCAAGGTATCGAGGCTCTTCAAAACTTAATTGGCACTTCTCTGGCTTGATGGTCAAATCTGCCGAACGGATTACTTCCTACACTGTTCGCAGCCGCTTGATATGCTCCTCGAATGTAGCGGCGAAGATGACCACGTCGTCAAGGTACACTAAGCAACACTGCCACTTCAATCCGGAAGGTACAGTGTCCATCATGCATTGGAACGTTGTCGGCGCACAACATAGACCAAAAGGGAGAGCCTTGAATTCTTAGAGTCCGTCCGGGGTAACAAAAGCAGTCTTCTCGCGATCACGTTCATCAACTTCGATCTGCCAGTATCCACTGTTCAGATCTAGTGATGAAAAGAACTTGTCACACCGAAGTCTGTCTAATGTGTCGTCAGTACGCGGGAGGGTATATACATCCCGTTCAGTCACAGCATTTAATTTCCGGTAGTCGACGCACAACTTTAGCGTGTTATCCTTCTTGATAAGTACTACAGGAGATGCCCACGGACTGCTAGAAGGTTGAATAACATCATCTTCAAGCATCTCCTGTACTTGATTCTTGATGACTTCCCTTTCTTTTGGTGAAACGCGGTACGGGTGCTGGCGTACCGGCCTGGTTGTCTCGTCTGTTACGATCCTGTGTTTTGGAATGGTTGTGCGTCGTACCTTTGAACTATTGGAGAAGCAGCTGCCAAATTCCCGTACAAGGTCGTATAGCTGTTGACGTTGGATCACTGAAAGATTGGGATTTACGGATATTACATCGCAGACATCAGATGTTGGTTTCATATTCATTGACGTTGTTTCAAGGCTGCATATTTCTGTGGCTTCACAAACCTCATGAAGAAAGGCTATGGCTGTCCCCTTTGCGATGTGCTGGAGTTCGTTCCCAAAATTTGTCAGGAGGACGTCTGCGTACCTGTTTCGTGGCTGGATAATCCCTCGTGCCACACAAACACCTCTTTTCAGGAAAACATCCATGTTGCTGTCTGCCACACCTTTGTAGTCACCAAACGTATCATTTCTGACTAGAACCATTACACTGCTCTGCGGCGGTACAGTTACATCATGATTGACGATGCACAGTGGAGTGGTGTATTGCTCGCCTGCTCGAGCTACCTTTAAAGCTTGTTCCGTCGAAAATGATACGCTGGACCTCTCCAAGTTAATAATGGCACCATTTGCTTGCAGAAAATCCATTCCGAGTATAACTTCTCTCGAACATACGGGCAGGACAACAAAGTCACCAACGTAAGTGAAACCTCGTATCTCAACTCTTGTGGCGCATCTGCCGAGAGGCGTAATAAGGTGACCGCCTGCCGTACGTACTTGAGATTCACTCCATTCGGTCAGAACTTTCCTGAGGCACTTCGCTAAATTGTAGCATATCACAGAGTAATCCGCACCGGTATCGATTAAAGCCATGAGCTCTAGCCCGTCAATTACCAACGGCATGTCTGAAGTTATCTTCTCATTACTGCTCTTCTTTACCTGGAGACAGTCGTCGTCGTCGTCACGCTGGTGTCGCAGTGAAGGATCTTCGTTTTTCGAATCACCAGCGGCCTCGCCTACCCAGGTCGCCCACTTCAGTTTCCCGGGTTTGGACTAGGCGAACGAGGCCTAGGTGCGTTTGGAAGGGAACGTGGGCTTGGCGAGCGCTCACGTAGAGGGGATGGTGACTGCGGTTGGTGACGACGATGCAAGTCGAAGCTCTGACGTGAGCACAGGTATTCTTCGATGTCGGATGGCCTTTCGCCGTTTCGCGGACACGGTGCGTTGACCGCAAATCCTCGAAGACCAGCTTTACGATATCGGCAGAACCGGTAAAGATGGCCAGCCTCTCCACAGTGGGAGCATAGGGGCCTACGTTCCGCATCTCGCCATACATCGCTTTTTCGAGGTCTTGTCTCTGTCGGAAGAGGTGCGCTTCGAGTTGCCGCTGCGAGTTGCGGGCTACGTGTTGTCGGTGCGGAAGTACCAGGTGTCTCGATAGGCGCACAATGGACAGCAGGCCGCCTGAGCACCTCAGAATAAGCTACCGCGCGTCGTGTCGGTGGTGCATCCCTTTGCGGCTCCCGTATGACCTGCCGAATTTCTTCTCGGACAACATCCGCAATATACAGATCCGGTGAATCGGGTGGCTGCAGCTTGCGTAGTTCCTCCCTGACAACTGACCGGATGAGCTCCCGCAGAGTGTCAAGATTATCGACAACGTTTGCTGAGAAGACCCCTGCTGATGTACAGGCTACGTCACGATTGTATTCCCAGGCTCTCTGCTGCAGCGTCGTTTCTATTGTTGTTGCTTCCGACCGAAACTCAGCAACAGTGCGCGGCGGATTGCGAACGAGTCAAACGAGCAGCTCTTATATTACCCCATGCATGAGATAACGCACCTTCTTGTCTTCAGTCATGTTGGGATCAGCTCGCTTGAACAGGCGGGACATGTCTTCTATGTACATAGTGACAGTCTCATTTGTGCGTCGATTCCGTGCACGAAGAGCTGCTTCTGCCTTTTCCCGGCGATCATTGTGACCAAACGTACACAGTAGCTGCCGTCGGAACTCTTCCCAGGACGTCAAAGATGCGTCGTGGTTTTCGTACCACACTCGCGCTGCGTCTTCCAAAGAGACGTATACGTTGCGCAACTTGCCTGCTTCGTTCCATTGGTTTATGTTCGCCACCCTCTCGAAATGATCCAGCCAGTCTTCGGCGTCCTCGAATGGGTCACCATGGAACACCTTTGGTATGACGGGCTGGCTGACAATGAGCTGTGATGGTGCAACTTGGCTAGTCATGGTGGTGGCGTTTTTTGTTTCCTTCGCTGATGCCCTTGGCACTGGGGGAAGTAATCCAAATTCTGGTGAATCCCCTCGAATACGGTGACTGATTCGTTGGCGCACCGGCGTAAGCTCCACGGCTTGCGGATGGTCAGGGCTTGGACTTCGCTCTCTCGTGGGGGTTGAAATCATCTACCCAGCACCTCCACCAGAAAATGTAACGAATGTAGCAGCCTCACAACAACGATGTTCTATTTACACGGTTTATTAAGGGCGAACTTGTGCCCAAAGTGAACGACGCACAGTAATCAAGAAGATCCAAGGGCGGTAGTCCCCGTGAGCCTCTGCCTCGAGCACCTTCGTTCTCTTCTTCACGCGCGTTGGCTGTTCGGCGGAGTACCGGGCGCATGCAGGGCCGGCTCGTGCATTGCGGCTGGCTTCGTCACTCGTAGTCGTGCCGTTAGCGTTTCTCTGGTTCCCAACGTCCGCGTTGCGCGGAGCAATGGTACTTTCCTGTGGCAATATGGCTCGTCAAATAGAGAATATTGTCACAATCCCATCACGCACATCATCAAGGTAAGGTAAGGTAAGGTGAGTTTATTTACAGAAAGGCAGAGAGGTCGGCCTGAGCGATAGCTTGCTCTAGCCTGCTACTCTACACTGGGGGAAGGGAAAGGGGAAAGAAAGATTAATAGATGACGATGGTGAGATAGATAGGTGAGTATGTAGTGTTCTTTCTAGCTGAGACACATTTCATAGCCGCCCACATAGTCCAGTTGTTTCCAAAAAGGTTATAACTGCTCTAGTGACCGCAGTTGCACTGTTGGTGTCTGGCCAAGGGCCCAACATGGTCTCATCAGTTAATGACCTACTGCGATATAGTTCAGTAGAAGAAATCAGTGTGTCGTTCACGTGCGTATGCTGGGCAGACAAAATATGTGCTCAAGTGTTTCTGGCACATCACAGTGTTCACAATTAGGACCGGTGTCACTGTGACCGATGGTATGTGCGTAACGTCTGGTGTACGCTACACCAAGACGAATGCGGTGAATCATACTTGTGAGTTGCCGTTTCAATTTAGGAGGCATGCGGAACCTCATTTCTGGGTCCCATTTGTGAAGTCACTGGTGTCGCCGTTCCAGTTTGGTCTAGTGCTGAAGTGCGTAGCTGCGCATCACGCAGCGAAGCAGGGCGTTCGCGTCAGCTCGTGAAAACGCAATGCGTACTTCAGGGCCACTGCTTAAGGCATTTTTAGCTTCAGCGTCTGCCTCTTCGTTTCCCATCACGCCGCAATGAGCGGGAATCCACTGGAAAGTTATAAGATGACCATTTGTTGAAGCAACCTGAATAAGCTCTGTGATTTCTATTGCCAAGCTGTAATACGGACCTTGCTTCATGATGCAAATAATGGTTTGCAAAGCGGGTTTGGCATCACAGAAAATCGTCCAGGCTCGAGGTCACTCTCCGGAAATAAATCTTATTGCCTCCCGAATAGCGACAAGCTCTGCGGCAGTTGATGTGGTTTTATGGTCCACTTTGAATCGTCGAGCGATATCCATGTCTGGGATGACAAAGGCTGCGGCGGAGGTGTTTAGCGTGGTGGATCCGTCGGTGTACACGTGCAGAGAATCACTGTACGTTGTATAAATGTGACATAGGGTCAGTTGTCTGAGGCCAACAGAAGAAATGAGCGACTTCTTCGTCATTCCAGGTATCGTAAAAGAGACAGGTGGTTTAGACAGGACCCATGGAGGCACTGCAGGGGCATTTGGCGGAGAAAACCTTGATGGTATAATATTTTCATGCCGCGATATTACTCTTGAGAAACTGCAATCTGGGTGAGTGGCGGGTAGTACTGACAGTGGGTGCTGTCTGTGTCTTCTCAGTAATCGGAGGTGAACTCTAAGTGGCTCGCAGAGCATGTATACACTGTTGGGGCAAGCCCGAGCCTCTGCGATTGTCCCATTTGTTCAAGTACAGCGCAGTAGACCCAAGAATCTTCGTAAGCATTGAGCTTGAACACTCACTAGTGTCTTCACACAACTAGGTCTCATATTGGAGAACACCGGCATGCTGTATCGAATGTATCCCACAAATGGAGCATTGAGTGCAGCATACGTGATTCCGTCAGGTCCTGGTGCCGATGATCGGCGGGAGGCAGAAATCGCAGCGTCAAGCTCATGTATTGTAAAACGTACATCAAGGCGCTCGTCAGACGATGGAGGCGCAATGGTAGTAAGAGGATCATTAGTGGCAAGACCATCAGTGGTGTCCACGATGAGGCTACAGTAGTCACTGGCTATCTCATCTTCTGTCCGTCCCTGATGTAGAGCAACAACTTGAAATGGCTGACGTTGTTGGGGAGTTGTCTGCAAACTTCGTACCACCCGCCAGATCTTAGATAGAGGTTGCCTGGGGTCCAGAGATCCACAGAAATTTCTCCAACTTTGCCTGTCAATCTTGTCAAGATGCCGAAGAATATGTCGTTGAGCTCGACTACAGGCCGAAAGGTCTGAAGGCGACTTCGTTCGTCTGTATCGGCGTTCGGGACGGCGACGGATTGCACGAAGGGCCTCGTATTGGGAGTCAACTGCTGATCTCTGCATCGGTAGGTTAACCTGTTTGGTTGTGTCACGCAGTGAAAAAGCAATGATGTTCTCTACCTCGGATGAATCAGTCGAGTGCTCACACCCAGACTTGACAGATGCCTTGAACAGTGTCCAGTCGGTTTGACGGATATAGCGTGTGTGCGTGCGGCGAAACCACCTGAACTGAACATAGGTTGGAAGGTGGTCACTGCCGGGAGTGTCCAAATCTGTGCACCAACATGCGGAAGACAGAAGGCTTCTGGAAACGAAACAGTGGTCGAGGCAGCTGCTGTAGGACGTGCAACGAACAAATGTAGGTGATGCGTCGTTGAGTACGCTTAGTCCATAGTTGCATATAAAATTGGCTAAATCCTTTCCGCGATAATTCGTTGTAGTGCTACCCCAGAGAGGATGTTGTGCATTAAAATCGCCGATCACAATGTGTGGCCTTTGTGCTGCTTGAAGAATGGTCCCCAGGTAGAAGCAGTCCACCTGTGCGCTTGGGTGTATGTATCCTCCTATTATGGAGAATGTCCGCTTTTTATGTGTTATAGTCAGGCTCACGTAATCATCGCTGCTATGCGACGCGACTTCATGTCTCAAGAACGTCAAATCACGGCGTATACAAACGAGAACTTTGCTCGTGCGTTGATCACTGCGGGACCAAATCTGGATATATCCAGATATACGAAAAGTTGAAACCATATTCGGTTCACATATAACGATAACAGGAAATTGATATTTAAAAAGCCATTGTCTAAAGTCTGACAGACGGCCACGTAGGCAACGAGCATTCCATTGCATAACAAGCGACTGGCGCATGCGTTCTTCGAACATCAGTGCCATGTTCACTTACTGAAAAACCAGTAGACGAGGCTCCAAAACCTCAAGTAGCTACAGAGCCGCCTTAGCAGCGGGAGTGTTTAGGCTGCTGAAAATCTTACGCATCCAACCCATCAAATTTTTAAGCATTGCCTTGACATCTGCGTTGTCCATCTTGTTTTCTTCATTGGGGGTAGGGGCACTATGTGATGATGGCGCTATCGTAGCTCTTGACGGTAGTGAAGGCCACGGTGTCTCCGACGTGGGGAGAGCCAATGACTGGTTAAATTGTACTTGCGTGGACTGTATTCGTATTTCAGCATCTGTATCCTCCTTTCTGGTCGACAAAAGTAGGCTTGGAGGTGGTGAGGGCACGGTTTTGTGTGTCGAATTTGATAAGCTATGAGCACTGCTGCTTCGTTTGCGTCGGTATCGCGAACGATGTTTACGGCGCCGTACAGCCCTTGAAGCTTCTCTGTGAGTGAAGTGGTCTCGAACCATCTTCTTCAGGATACTAATTTCATTCCTCATTTTGGAACATTCCTTCGATGTGGCGTCGTGGGCGCCTTAGCAGTTTGGGCATTTGGCCACAGCATTGCAGTTATCACCATCATGAAGGCCACCGCAATGCTTGCAGGTTACTGCACCCTTGCAAACTGCACTAACGTGCCCAAATTTCATGCATTTATGACATTGCAGAGGTTATGGTACGTAAGGACGTACCGAGTGCCTCAAGTACCCAAATTTTACATGTGTGGGTAACGTCTTCGACTGAAACACTACTTTAACACATCGCGTGCGTCCAAAGCGGTGGAATCCAAGCACGGGAGCCGACGATGACAGCAGTTTCTCGAGACTCGAGTCTTATTTCCTCATCCACATAGTATATAACTCCTGTTGTCGTTTCTTCGTCGTACGCGGAGAATGCGCGAACCGGAATGTTTCCTAATCGAACAATCGCTTTCAGCGTGTCCAATAAGGCCTTCGTAGTGACCTCCACGTACAGTATGTTCTTTCGGGTATTTATGCGTATTTCTACGACTTTCCCTGGAGCGATAAGCTCACAGTACTCTGACAGGCTCTGCCTATTTAGAGAGTTTAAGATATCTTTCTTCGATGTCGGCACATACGAAATGGTGTACGACCGCATGCTACTCGCCTTTGTCTGTGCTTGCCGGCCAGTCGGCGATGTCCGGCTGATTTTCCTCTTCAGGCGTCGGCTTGGTACGACCACGTAGTCGCTGTCCGAAGCCATATCTTCAACGGAGAAGTCATCGGAATTGTCAACGTGGGCCACTCTTGCGCCGGGGTGAGAACTTGCGTCAGACGCACTATGATGTGGTCGGCCCGGTCCCGGTTGCTGGATGGGGTTTTGATCCCCCATTCTAATGGGAACGCCCCTCCGAGTAGTGTCGATTATTGAAAAATTTTAGCAAAAGAATTAAGATACTCGGAGAGCTCGAAGCAGAGGCTGTTCTCTGTGACAACTTCTTCTTCTTCAACATTTGCCGCCAGTCAATGGCACTTAACCACGGGCGGGTATGTGCCACTGGTATGCGAGTGTGCGCCAGAGGTTGCTGGCACTGGAAATCTGCTCATGAATGACGCGAACTCATATGGGCTGTATTACGTGTGAGTGTTTAGAAAAACCTAACGTCGGACGCGTTTACCCAACGAATGCCAAAAATAAATTTCAGGTTCCCAGCAGCGATTGAACCGAAGCATTATACGTGGCAATCAAGCATTCTACCACATGTCCACGCCAGGTCTCGCAATTGCTTTTCAAATGGACCTTGATTCTCGTGAAACGTCAGTTGTGATTGCAGGTCTGGTTATCCTATTTTATGAAAATTACATATGCTCTTGTTTGATAGAGCCGACAAGTCGGGTTGATGTCATCTGAAGCTAGGCGCCATGAGCTGAAGTTGATTTACGTAGCAGAGTACAGGGCTACCATTATCGCGATCACCAGCGCTTAATATCAGCCTATCGCTTGTGGTGTTAAAAATACCCATGCTTCTGTTGGCATCATTGTGCGATGCGAACAACTGATTATGTACACATCTGAAACTCTTCAACATTAGCTTGCTTAGTCGTGCAGCATTTATACGTTTATTCAGCGTCCTTTCATGGCGTGTCACGCAAAAAAAGTTACAACATGAACACCTTCCTTTTGCATACTATAAAACGAAGGCAATATTTCGTTTTCTCACTTTTTCATTGTTAATAATTGTTTCATCACCACGACACTTGGCACTTAGCCACTGTTCAGTGCCGTGAGCCACAGTGCATGCGGCGTCTTTGGTGCACCTTCGGATGGCGCCGTAGTGTCATTCGTAGGCGAGAGTCGGGGGTGGCTTCGTGTATCGTGGATTTCAAATATCGACAAATTCAAAGATCTCGTTGATGTAAGTGGGTTACATGCAATGAGACTGACTTGTATGTGAATACCGTTGTATCAGCCACAGAACACCGGGTATCGACACTGGATCTAACCGGATAAGTATTCACCTAACAAAATCTATCTCGACGTACGTCATTTTCCTTTATAGAAATTGCTTTTGAAACAATCGAAATATTCGTACTTCTTTCTTGCCTTTTCTTTTCTAACCCCCACACTACCTGTTTCCATATCACATTCTCTTTTCAGCTTGCTTACTGATATATGTGGTTAACGTGCTGCGAAGGTTAGCTCGTTGCTTCATTCTTACTTGTTGACTGTCTGCATCATTTCTGCTACAATTCACACTTCTATTGACTTGAATTTACTTGTTTGTAGAGACAGTGTTGACCACCGATATATTATAATCGCAATGGGCCTAGAGCACATATTAACCAATATTCTGATAGCTGCTAAACGATGTACTTCAATGAGGTTCCTATATAATGACGCATTTTTAGGAGCCACCTTGAAATGGCTAACGAAGGCATTCGAATATATTGTTATACAAAAAGCTCCATTCATTTTTATGAGTGTCCTGACGTGTGTATTTTATAGGCACTGAATTTTTTCTGGTCGCATCTTAGATGCCCCATTGTCATACCTGTGAGAAGTTATCTTCCACGACGGTGTAGTGGTTATGGCGTTGACGGCTGACCCGAGGATAGCGGGGGCTGCATATCGATGGAGGAGAATCGCTAGATGCTCGCGTAATTATATTCGGGTTTTACAACCCTATAGGGGATGGATACTTGTAGAGCTTTAGATTGAAGCGTCAATCCTAATGCTATTATCGTCTTGCGATAAGAACGCAATAATTACACTTAGTACTATTGTTAGCTCTAGCGCTCACTTCCTGTAGCATTTTTTTATATTTTCTGGGCTTGATATGCAACAAATTTTTATTTTATTTAGATATAGTTGTTGCCCAGTTTAAGCTTCCCTAAATTATCATGTGCACTAATAGTAATCACCAGGGAACCAGTGCTACAGGTGTCAATAATTTGAATAGCGGCAACGTCCTTCCATCACTGTGTAGTATTGTGAAATACGTCAGAAAGTTTTCGGGGCTGCATATGTTTCGCTGACGTAAGGCTGCCCTGCGATCCATTGCGAAAAAAAAAAACCTTTACTGGCAAGGTAGAACTCAACAGTGGTATTTCCCACCTTTTGTGGAGCCTCGTTTTTTTGAAGTGCTTATGTATTAGTGTCGTCCCTAGATGGTAAGCTAGCAGAGCACCTACTCCCACCCATTACAAAAGTGACAAGCAAGAACCGCTATCAGTGAAACTCTAATGAGTTATGTTAGGGAGCTAAAACAACGCAAATGGGTTGGTTTGAAGTGAAAATGATACATCTTGAGCTGCCAAACAAAACATTTGAGATATTTGAATGAAACAAAATTGGTAAATGTTAAAACATTTCTGCATAGAACTTTAGTGCTACAATATAAGAATATATAAAAACAAATGTGCTAATGTTTTGAGGCATGTTAATATACAATTAGGACGTATTGTACGGAATGGAATCAGCGCTGTGGTGTCTTGTACCTTCTCAAATACTTCTTGTCTGGGAATCTTGTGTCATTTCATGATACAATTTCAAATTATCTTAGCCAATCCTTGCGTATGGCGCCTCCTAAATGTGCATCAATCTTGCTTAGGTAGAGATTAAGAATAGAATGAACCTTTCATGTATTTCATGCCCACGTTTGTAGGTTAAAAAGAAGACGTTTATGCGCAGTAATTAGGCATATGCATTGGTTTCAAGGTTCTTCCAATTCTTAGTTCTCTTATTGACTACCCGTACGGAGTATTTGCATAATTTTTTTGTCTCGCATAGCGTAGCAAATACAGTAAAACACAAGTGACCACTGTCGTAGGTGCACGATAGCTGCTTTTTAGTTCTGGCATAGCTGTCGCCAAAGTGCATGAAGTGAAGTGCTGAAGCAAAAAGCACTGAAACAGCCTCCTAATACCTGTGTTGTCACAGCAGCACATGAATGAGTAGCGAGGCCCGAAGCATGTCTTTGTCCCCGGGTTTCTTTTCGGGCCACTGGTAGCCCATTAACGCGAGCTCACACCAATTCAGCTCTCGAAGTTCGATGCAGTTGTCCGCGAGGATGCGGTTCCAAGACTCCACGTCGGACATGATCCAACAGCACTTATTGTCGGACTCCCACGTGCAAGAGCGTTCGAAGCCCACAGCACTGTGTGCGATTGCGCAGCCATCGCCTTCGGCATCGTCGCTCGCAGCACTGGCGTGTGCAGCTGGAAGCGTTTAGCAAGCGGCAATCAAGACTTGGGATACAAGCTACAAAGCACTGCATCTAACTAGCTAGCTACTGCATCCCGATGAAACCTCCATTACGACCAGTTAAAGTGATCACCATACTTCTCGCGCTATTAGCCCGAAAATTGCTTAGCAATGTTTACCGCAACAAAACGAGACAGAGATGTGACACTGCGCCGAGTCGCGCCGTCTATCTCATGTCGTTTTGTTGCGCCTAAAAGTGCCAATGTAGAACGCGTTCATGGGCACTGTGTTAGATCAAACCCACCTGGTTGTGTTAAATCAAAAACGCTTCCCAGCAAGAATCTTACCTTCAAGAAGAGCAAAGGTTAGCGCCAGCTAAAGACCTTGGCTAAAGTGCTGGTGCAGCACGTTCGCGAAAACAGAATAGCTCAAAGTAAGTCGTTCGTGCCGCATTCAGAAAAAAAGGCCGGTACCACCACACGTTTTCACTCCGAGCACACCAGTCGTGTTACCTTGTAGCCGTGTTACCGGTTACCAGTTACCATGTTACCTTGCAACCGTGTTATGTTGTAGTCGTGTTACCATGTTACCTTGTAGCAAAACACCTTGGCTTCCTTGTCACAAGCATGTATCCACGACTTGTATAGTCGAGGTGTTAGGACTCACCATAATTCTTGAAGTTTCACGTCCTAAATGCAAAGTTACAATACAAGCTGAGACTTCCAGAGATTTGCATCTAAATTTGAAATCACCAAAATGCACTATTTCATTGTCTGTCAAAGGCGGCTTCCGCAGCTGGTATTCGATCTACGGCCTTCTTTTCAGTAATAGGGCACCATTAAGTACTAGACCACCATGATCGATAAAGCGCGTTAACGGTCTTTCTTGTTATTGCCTAAACTAAGTCTTTACATAAAGTTAAATGCCAGCAAACCAATGACCTCATCTTTTCCGATAGCAAGCGAACCGGAATTGTCGCTCCATAAACATGGTTTAGCAGTGACCAAGCTCGGTAAATGTCTGGCTAAAACGTGCAACTACACTGCTCCAGACCAGATTATAGGAAGCCCCTCCTCTGACGGTGAAGCACGCTTTACACTGGACATAAAAAGGGGAATATTCCGTTTGTGCCCACCTCATTCCGCATTTTGCCTCTGATGGGGCTTGACACGCAACATCAAATAATTTAGCTGGACCATTCTGTACGTTGTGTCTCAAGACATGATTGCTACATGCTATCACGTGCCCCAGGTTGTTAATACTTTTCTTTGGAACCCAGCGAGTCACTTGCACGTTAGGAAAATGAGCAACACCTAACTGACGTATATGTGGCCTATATATGATGAGTCCGTATGCGCCTGTCCGACGAAGAATAACCTAAATTAATAGGCCAAACTGCAACTAGGGCAGTTTTATGCTAATGGTGACTAGCCTCAGTGAAGTGCAGCACTTGGCAGCCTTCTCAGACGCGAAGCATCTTACGGTCGAGTGCAATCCGGTGTGCGGCGTGACCACCCTTACTACGCGCCCCTCCCATCCTTTTCTAAACTCCCTTCTATCCCCTCTAAACACCAACGCAGACAGCGTCTACTACTCCACGCTCGCTCCTTCTCTCTCTCCTATAGACTTCCTTCTCCGCGACGTTTCTTCGCCATTGCACACGCGTACCCCCTCACCCTCCTCTCCTACACTCCACCTTATCTAGACTTGCAACGCCGACCGAGGCACCGTCAGCTAGCGTGTTTCTTGAGAGAAAGAACCGACTGCTCACGCTGCACAACCGTTCAATGGCCGCCCCGTATATACAAAAATTGGATATTGGCCTCGAAAGCAGTACCGGTGGGAGGTTTCGCCGACGCGTTGTTGAATAAAAAAATCGCAGCTTGCACGTTAACTAAAAGCAGACTGTGGCTCTCTCCCATTGCAGTGTTCTGTCTCTCATTGCCCATGAGCGGCAATCAACATGTTCCAGTAATAAACACCGGTTCATCACTGCGTGCGTTGCACCTCTCCAGGTTTCTCCTGCGCAACACCGCGATGAGCGCCACCGTCAACGCCACCGCCAGTGTAAGCATTTGCGCTCGCTGCTTTCGCTTCTACAAATTGTCCCATTTGGCGGGAAATGATGTGATATTTCCTTCTCTCACCTTTTATTGCTTATCTCATCCCTGTTTTTTTATGGTTTCGAGATTTTTTTTTCGTTTTTTCTACCTAATTCTGTTTTCTTCACCTTTTTAAGCTGTCTATTTTGTTTTTTCTTCCTCTTTTTTAATTATATACGTGGTTTAGCCCCTAAATAGCTCCACACCTTTTATCGTTACCAAAGCGCTCGATGAACAAGAAGAATCGTTCTGTCTGGCACAAGCGTGTTGTCGGTATGGCACACTCTGGGAAGCTCTGTGCCGTCTTGCCTGTGTTAATGTCATCATCAAGACACGTGAACAGCAAAGGAACAATGAGTTAATTTTTGCCATAATTCGCAACAGCAGTGCAAGGATTGGCACGGGGGGTGAAAGATGAGAACCTGTCATACTGCAGATCAAAACGTGACATATTGCAGCTCAGCGCCTTGTTTTGAGCTGTCGCTTTCCTTGAGATTCTCTGCGCTACTGTTCTAAACTGGTCACTACGAAGTATTATAGCCCATCATTGGCCGGCACGTGGCGCAAGTGGCAAATTATCTGTTTGCACTAGAAACCGGGCTGACGCTTTCTGTCTTCGCATTATCTTGATTAACGTCAAGACCATGATGAAACGAGGCCAACCACCGTTCAGAGAGCAATTCGACCAAAAGAAACAAAGGTTTCTTTGCTGTAATAACATTTTCCGGAATCTTAGATCCACAGTGCAACAATCTATGTTGCGATAGCATCGGCATGTTGTCCGCACATCTCGTATATACGAATTTTCGTGACCTCCGGGAAAACATCCCGTAAGTTTCGTCGTCAACACTACCGTTCAATTGATGTAATAACTGAGCAGCGCATGATTAAAGCAACGAATGTCCAGAATACTGGCGGAGATATGAGAGGAAGGAGATCGAAAGATTGGTTGTTGTAAGCGTAGCTACCAAACGTTCCGAAGAAGCTCTTTACGCGAAAAGAATGAAGTAAACAATTAAAATGACATATTTCATCATGGTATGATCAAAACATGCCGTTCAAATTAAAGATAAGTTATGTGACAGGTGGTCCATGCCCCACTCAGACAAAAAAAAAAGACCTGTAAACATTGTCCATATACTCCTGTATCTCATTTGGTACTCCGATTATGTTTACTCAATACTACTTAACGTGTAGTGGCCGTAATGAGATTCTGACTACAAACAGTACAATCGAGTGAAGAGAGACGGTGTCATGCACGTTCCTTCATGCCAATGTTCAGTACGCACTCGCCGAGCATTTTGCTCTTTCTGGCAAGGGTCTGATAACGTGTAAACACAACTAAAGATTCGAAAACAAGCTCCTTACCTGACTTGCCAGTGCGTTTTTGAGAAGCGCCGGACGTTGTCGATGATGAAGTGGGTCGTTTAGAGGAAGGCTTGGGATCTTTGGGGTCCAAAAAATGGTGGAATTCCTTGAAGATGGTGGTAACATCGTTAAGAGTTGGCTTGGTGATTACGCACAGGCTTTGAAGTAGGGCCATGTAGTGAGGAGTTAAGACACTGATTTCCGCACTCGGCGTCGGTGGCGACGCCATGCCTTTGATGAGATAAGATACAAACCTAGATGTACCAGCAGGAAAAAAGTAATTATATAGGGCAGTTTTTTTTTTCACTTGTGGCGTGACTGAAAGCACTTGTAGATGATCAGCCAAATAATGATTTTCTTAGTACTCAGTAAAGAAGGAAAGAACCGCAGCACAGTCACAGTGTCAAGCTCAGATGCTAGGAGTCGAATTTTGATACGTTAAACAATCTGTGCGAAACAATAAAAACATTGAGTAAGTTCTGAGGATTATTATGTAACTGGGAAAAGCGAATACATAAACTACAATGTTAGCCTGTGAGACTTGAGTAAGTCATGCAAAATTCCAATACGCAAACGTGCCTATGGTAGTGTTTTGAGATTACTGTCTTTTGCCATAAACACAATATAAAAAAGTAAAACATACACGGAACAATCTTATGAAGAAAATTAGGAAATATTGCCCCATATTCCGTCTTTTCGAGCCCTTAGAGGGGCCCTGGAACACATTCAAAAGTAACAATCGAATGGTTTTACTAATGTAGTTTATAGTCTCCTGAATCTACCACTGCAACATTGTTGATAACATGTCAAACAGGAGCGGAGTAAGAGATTTGTTGCACGCAAACGGTAAGGACCTTATTTCTATGGGTTTGGAACAGTGATCATGAGCTCGATGGCCGGGGCCCCATGTCGGGGGGCCCATTGGTTGCTGACGCCTGCCTAACGTGACGCAGGAGCGCAAACTGTACGTCTGGGTCAGAGCTGATGAGCTGCGTCTCCCGTTGCTGGAAAGTTTTGGAGTGCTCCTATTAACCTAGAAAAGGGCATCTTAATTTGGTTCTTAGTTTAGGCATCTACACAAAATGTGGCACAGCGATGGCAAGCGGCCACACCCCCGACAAGCTTGCCGTACAACGTTAATTGCTTTATTTCTGCTCTCTTCCCGACGAACGTCCTGGAAGCTCAGCAGAAAAAGATGGCACGCGGAAAGATGATTCGCAACGACCACGTCATGATTTTGACCACTTTTTCTTTTGAACGTGCAGCCCTGCTGAAATGAGACTACAAGTGGGAACATGGCGACCTATCGCGGCAGTCGCAGTAACTATTCTCCCATGATGCTAAAGTAAGCCGATAGCTCTGAACTTCGGTATATAGCTTGGGTATATTTATAACAACGCCTCCTCTATTTTATCAGTGCAAGTCAGATGAGCACGACCGAGCTGTTCACCAACCTCTCCTCTAAACCTTTCCTGCTCTCGCCTATCGCCAGCCTTCGTGGGCGTTGTGCAGTCGTAGGGAAAAGAACCCTTCTAACAGGGCCTCACGAATGGAATCAACTGAAGTAATTTTTAGTTTGGATGCGTACAAATCTGTGGAGTGGCGTCTCGCATTTCTCCGGGGTCACAACATTGAACGTCACGCTTGCTGAGTAAAAGATGCAGCGTTTTGAGACGACGTGTCGCCGTTCGTGGTGCTATGCGGGCAACCAATGGGTAAGCACCACTGGAACGGTACTGCATGCGATGCGGTGGCTGCATCGGTTCGAGCCACAGAGAAGAAGCACGAAGGAACAAATTTCACAGACGTGTGATATTGGAGTGAGAAACAGGCCTATGGTATCTCCAGAGGAAAGCGCTCGGAAGCAGTTGCGGCGCAAGTGGCGCTACCCATCATGTAGCGTCGCATCACGACCACTCCCTAAACTAAGGTTGACCGACAAATCCCATTGAAAATCGCATGTTTGCACTGAAATTTAAAACACTAAAGGAGCCATTGTTTATATGTTATCACTTCTAGAGAAATGAGGCGGCGATGCTTAACTGCTTTTAGGCAGTAATTGTAAATTTCACGCAATATGCCGCACTACAATGCTTTGCTCACGCGCGTGATCTCCAGGGCCTCGACTACCAATCAGCAGTGCTTTTGACAATTATAAAAGTTTCATGGCCCATATAAGAAATTTATCGTTGACAAATGCTGTGGACCTCAGCCGCTGAGATGGTACAGTTAACCGCAAAAGTTCACGGACTACGCGAGCGCCTGCCATAAGTGGAAGACTTGCATGTAGCTCCAGCTAGCGACCACAGCAATCAGGTGAAGGTGAATTCGTTTTAGCAGGATGCATGCTTTAAGCCTAATTAAATGTTATCCGATATTTTTTCAAACATTTCACGTAAACACGTACATCGTATCGACAATGCCGTCCCAGTGAACGATGCCACAAGTACCATGAATGCAGGGCCCACCTACAACTGCAGGTGTGCTCCTAATTCTAAGACATTGCCCCTCCTTCTCACCGGGCCTTTCAAGCCTCTGTGTGACGTCACCACGTTGAATCTCTGACGAAGCGCAAGACATGCTGCGATTGGTCGACAAAAATTGTCCCCGTATCTACATGTTTCGGCAAATGTCGTTGAAAGACGATAGTCTTGCGTGTAGAGAAAGTAAACAAAACATTTATTTGATGTTCTGCGCAAGAAAATTGGTGAGCGGTATTCTGGAGGCGCTGCGTTATATGGCCTCGAGCGTGCAACGGAGGCGAACGAGAGTACCAAGTGACGTCACACGTGAGACATGAGCACCATCTGGCATTTTTCTTAGAAAACAAAGCACGTGGCTCTGTGACGGGTGTGCGCGGCCATCTCAGAGGTGATAAGGTGTAGAACGCAAGGCGACAAGTAGGTGCCACCACCGTCTCATCTCAGCAAAGCGTTGGAAACACTCCCCATTCCGTGCAAGCGTTGCATGGTCAGCGCGGCGTGATAAGCGCTACGGTCCTTAATATTACTTATGTTTGCCTTTTCTAGTAAAAGACGCACATGAAGGATATATACGTGTTGTTATGGTGTCCCAGACAAGCGCAATATTTGCTTTCTCAATTGACAATCGCACAAATATGAACACTCAACCTTAAGCAACATTGGTGGGTGCTGCGGATGGGGTCGGCCGTTTCAAGCACCCGATGCCTTTAAGAGTGGACAACCAGACAAATGTACAGAAAAATGTACAGACAGACAAACACAGACCAAACATTTTGCGTCGAAGGTCCACAAGAAAGACTATGGTCTTTAAAAAAACGACTTCTGGCTAGTCTACAAGCAGCTGTCCTCGCTCCTTGTTTCAAGGTGAGCGTCTTTAATGTGCCATGCACACGTCCATCAGTTTGTGCCCCGGTACAGTGCCTGATTGCTGCTGGGAGTCGAAGCTCACATGGGTCTCTAGAGCACTCGCATTGCTTACGTAGTGTCGATGCGCTCAGCGTGTGTATTCACACTAAAGAAAGACTACGCATTGCGTTTCATTCTGATCAACTCTGTTTCAATGAACGCAGGCAATTACCACTGGAAATGACAAAGTTTCCTTCGATATTTTTTTTTCGTTGTGGTCTGGGGACGGTGGCATCTCATCTCGAGCGGAGCTGCTGTAGCACCACGTCTCAACGCACGGATCCATCATGTAAGCAATACTTTGAAAGGCGTGCGAACCACACAAGATCCATGCGGGCAATTATCGCAGAAGCACTGGCAGACACGGCAACAGCGGTCAGCCAAGAAGCACGCAGTTGACGGACTGGAGGCAACCGGATGTAGACATTGTCAGAGAAGATATATACCACTTTTGAACAGCGCGGCAGCAAACACATCAAACGGGGAAGATCGGCAGGGGCACTCCGCGGGTAAGATCAAAGCGGCTTTCAGAGAGGAGACCAGCCGGGGGTAATGAAGGAGAGAGTGAAAGGAGAGATTGTCACGTCACGATAATCAAAGGCTTCTTACTCCACAACTAGGGCACGGTTTCGCAAAACTCGCAAGGCTACGTGGTAGTTGTAGAGCCGTGCACAACTTCTTCGCCACAACAACATTCCTACGTGTTTAGGGCAGTTCGCAACGCTACCCACACAGCCGCTACGCGCATGCCGAGACGCTAGCCGCACACAAGCGGGGGTCAAATTAGCGAACTGGCGACGCTCTTTCATTCTCCGCTTGGGTGCGGCAGGGATCCCGGCACTTGTGGTGTGGCTGAGGGGGCAGCGTGTAACTTCCCTTAAGGGGCCACGCGCTATCCGAAGCACATGTGCCTGGACACTTGCTGCACACCAACAGAGGGCGAAAGGGCGCCTCTGATGCGCTCTTTCTCCCTCTACTTGCGTGCGGCAGGTGTCCCGGCACGTGCGGTGTGACTCTGCAGGTAGTGCGTGTAAAGGCCCGAGAGCGTGTCACCAGTAGAGGCTGAATGTTTGGTAACTGTTGCAAAGCTGTAGAAGCACGAAAAACAGAAGAGAAAAGAGAAACAAGGGCACCCGTTTGTCTTTTTCCTCCCCTCATTTTTTTTATGCTCCTATAGTTTGGTGCCAGCTACGAAACGTTCAGCTAACAAGGCATCAAATCGCCCAAAAACAAGTTATTCTAGACCAATAGAGGCATCTGGTGTGTCAGCGACCGGCGATGAACCACAGAAAACAAGGAACGCCTGCGGCTGTGAACTTTTTGGGAGACAACTATTCAGCACAGCCTAATATGGGTCAAGAAGCAAGCCTTCAGGGAAAAGGGGTATCCTGTTGGTGGCACTTGGCTTCAGTTTACGATTTTTCGCAATACATGGTTACTAGCGGCGTTTGCGAAAGAGCCGCTGCTAATCGACCTCAAAGTGGCGCTTGAAGAAAGAACACGATAATAGAGTTGCTGTTGATGCTCTCTTGGGGCTACCTACCACAGCTATGTGGTGAAGGCACTGGTTTTGCGTGTGACTTGCTTGAGCGTGACACCGATAGTCGTGCCTGAATGTCAACGACCAATGCTGAAAGAAGAAACCTGTTTTCGGGATTGTGCTACGGGGGTATAAACGCGTCGTTTATAGTCTGTTTGGTATTCCGGTAACAGTAGGGCGTTATGTAGTACTCGATAGCGTACGTCGTTGTTGTCCCTATGTTAGGTGGTACCAGACAAGGAAGATAACAAAAAACAAACGCGTAATCTATTTTATCCGAGATTTCAGAAACGCCCATCGCCAGTTGCTATATCCGCAGCATTGATTATTTGTTAATGTTTTCCAAAAACATTGGTGATACGACCAAATACTCTCCTGTGGAAGCTTTACGACATGAAGCTTAAGCAAATAAAAACTGGATTTCATACTAATGAGCAACCCCACCGTGGTCACTTGATAAATTCGAGTTGGACGGCAACCACTGTCGGCGGCGTGCATGGCCTTGTCTTCGTGTGCGTGTGCATTTTGGGTACAGCGGTGTGCCGGACTACCTTAAAACAATTAAGGGCTGACTTCACAGTTTTGATAGGTGCAGAGGGAGCTCTGATGTCGAGTCGGTGAACTTCAGAATTGAATAATTGCCCTGTACGTAAGCGGCAAACAGATTGGAGACCGTGCTACCAGAAGAATATTGAGTACACAAATGCCAGAAAACCTGTCCTAGCCACCTATCGCTGCGCGATCAACTGTCGACCGCAGTAGTGTGCTGAGGATATGAAACTTGTCACTCGTTGACGTGATAATTTTCCATATGCGTGCCAAACATTGTTAGTTTGTTGCTATCACGTGAAGCGCTTATCTGCGCTATGATCGTGACATTCGAGCTTTGAAAACAGCATAAAAGCAACCTTGGCGAGCTTCGAACGTGTGCCGTTGGGTAGATGCCACGTTGTAAGAAAGATTGCGAATAAAAGCAGTTACTTGGAAAGACTGCTATAGAAGGAGGAGGAGATAGACGCGACTGGCGAAGAGCGTGTCACGTTAAAAAAAAAAAAAGTCGCAGCTTTTCCGCAAAGGCGAAGCAATGAACGCGATAGCAACAAATTCAAAGGTCACACCCAGAACAGCAAGCAGATCGAAACGTGCCCCATGTTTCTGACGCACAAATAACCCACAAAACGTACTCTAAGGTACAGATGAACGTGAATAAGCGTCTCAGTTGTTACTTCCCTGTGTCTGAAATGTGTGCTGTTTTCCCAAACGGAGGCTGTGTAACGATTGCAGTGACCTTTGTGCGCCCGGTAACTACAACAAAATCATTCCGGCGCAAGCTTAAGGAGAGTCAAGACGTGAGATGCTTCCAACCGCGAGATAAGGGCGCGCGAGTGTGCGTTCATGAGCTTTGCGACCACCCACTCCCCTCCGCGAGCGAAAGTACGCGTGGGAGATGAAGGCACGTGCCGCCACGCACTACTGCGCGCTCATTGCGCCATCTTGCTGTTAATGCTGAAAACATGATAGTTCCCCTCCTAGATTCCCATCACCAGCGGTAAGCGGTAGATGTAAATAGTTTACCGTTTGCACTCACAGGGACGTGCTCCGCGGTGGCTCAGTGGTTAACGCCGCATACTCACCTCACAGGGGTTTTAAGTTCAATTCCGCGTGCTGTAGTCCTTTCCTAGATTTCTTTCATTTCTTGCATATTCATAAATATTCATACGTATACATATACGGTGAGTGACGCCAACACCGGTGGCAAAATACAATTGAGAGTGTCCATATAAAAGCTATCGCCATAATAAAAATTCCGCCAAGCGAGGAAATCGTCAGACAATCGGTAATATAATTGACGCTTCATTGGCGTGGGGCTGCTGTCAATCACTGCTTACGTAGTAGAAATGTCGGCAAAAGGCTTTGGCTGTGCACTCACGTGATCTTTAACCTTTTTTCTGTTGTTTATACACAGTGCCGACCACTTTTAGTTGGAACACAATTCAGCGAATCTGCGCACCGCTCGTGCGCATCAAAACAAAGCGGCGCACATGAGCGCGCTCACTGCCCTTTACTATTACAGCCAAGCAATGGTGGTGCCATGATCATGCAGCTACTATAGTTACTGTTGATGCTCCCTACTGTATCACATACAGCATCTCTATCGGCCACTAAAGGCGGCGTGCTTTGGAACTTCAAAGATGAGTAATGGATGGACACAGGGACCAGTGGCTTTCGATGCCCGGCCGCACCAGGTGCGCTTCACGGGTATAATTATGATGAGCCTTATTCAAGGGAAGCCACTGCACATTCTTTACGGCTTTTCGCTGCTGACTCAACAAATGCAGTTTCAATTGAAATCTCGCAGGTCTTCTATTGATGCAAGGGAAATCCTTGATACACAACATAAATGTAAGCACGTGTTAAACAACTTCACTTGCTAAATATTTCTGGAGCCCTCCATAATGGCGTTAGTGAAAGATGGAACGTGGTTCTGGCTCGTAAAAATTCGGCATGTGTTACGAACGAGGACCTAAGTGCTGGATGGGGCCACTGAGATCGCATCATCATTGGCCTCATTACGCCCCCTGCAGGACAAAAGCCTCTCCCAGGTTCTGCCAGTGAACTCGGTCCTGTGCTTGCTGGTACCACTTTATACTCGCCAACTTCCTGATCTATTCTACCTACTTAACTTTCTGTTTCGCCCTCACCCGCTCACCCCGCCGCGGTGGTCTAGTGGCTAAGGTACTCGGTTGCTGACACGCCGGTCGCGGAATCAAATCCCGGCTGCGGCGGCTGCATTTCCGATGGAGACGGAAACGTTGTGCGCCCGTGTGCTCAGATTTGGGTGCACGTTAAAGAAACCCAGGTCGTCGAACTCTCCGGAGCCCTCTACTACGGTGTCTCTCATAATCAAACGTTAAACCCCACATATCAATCAATCAACCTCACCCGCTTGCCTTCTCTGTATGAATCCAGTCAGCTCCCCTTAATGACCAATGGTTATCGTTCCTATGCGCTATGTGCTCCACCCATGTTGATTTCTTCTCGATCTCAACCATGATATCCTTAACCCCAGTGTGTTCCTCACCCACTTTGCTCTGGTCCTGTCCTTTAAGGGTACACCTATCATTTTCCCTTTCATTGCTTGCTGCGTTGTTGAGCCTTCAAGCCTCTAGGTTTCTGGTCTGTATAGATAAATAACGGCAAGATGTAGCGGTTATACGCCTTCCTTTTAAGGGATGGTGGTAATCCACCAGTCATTATTGAGAGTACTTGCCGAATGTGTTCGATTCCCATTCTTATTATAGTTACTTCAATCTTGGAGCTTGGCTCCGTAGTTATTACCTGTCCTAAGTTGGCGTACTCTTCTCCAGCTTCAACTGCAGTGCTAGCTATCTCAAAGTGCTGTTCTCTTCCGAGGTTGTTGTAACTTACTTTCGTTTTCAGCAGAATAATTTTTTACCTACTTTTTTGCTCTCGTTGTCTAAATCAGTAATCACCAATTGCTATTCCCCTTCCGAATCACTCGGCAATACAATGTCATTGGCGAAGTCCAGGTTACTAAGGTACTCTTCATTAATTTTTATCCCTGAATTAGAGGGCAGTATGAACGCATACGGCCCTGTAAAACCATAGTCCAATGCTCCATCTAAGCACCTTGCAAAGTCAAAGTATCATCGCAGAGGCATATCACTGATGCTGCGCAGAGTAACATTGATACTGGGTGGTGAATGTTCTCGGGCTGCTGTCCCACGTATTTATAAGGCAGGAAGGCCTGAAAACTATGGCCCAACACTACCTTATTTCCCTCTTGCACTTCCTCAGCAACTTGCTTACAAATTGATTTCCCAAAGAGACCTTGTGGTTATATAGCAAAACGTCTATGGTAGAATTGTTTGTGAAGATTTACGACGGCCGTCCCAGAAGACAAAACACGAAGCCATCTCGCTATAGGAAGGTTGGTTCGGAAGTCACGGCTGCATTATAGTCCTCTTCCATCGCTCTTCTTCATAAGAATGCTGTTTTCTCGGGTGTACTTAGAAAACCCGGCTGACAATCAATTGCTTCGAACGACCATGCAAATGCAACAACTAAGCTTGACTGACGTGGTAAAAGACGAGCTGGCTTAACTACGAGCATTTCATCAAAATAGAACAAAAAGACCCAAACACGCGTGTCATTTATTTTACTTAGCGCACAATCTTTATTCTGACTCGTGATCGACCCACTCTTGGTGGTTTGCATTGCTACCGCGTTTGTTATACAATGCTTTTTACTACACAAATACACATGTCTATGAAGTGTAGCAGCTTGGGCTAGTTGGTATCACATGTAGAGAGTTATAGCACGATAACAGAACGACGACATGAGGACAAGAAGGACACGAAGAACACGAGCGCTCGTGTCCTTTGTGTCCTTCTCGTCTCTGTGTCGTTCTGTTCTCGCGCTATAACTATCGTCAACACATGTCTAGGGTTTACTCAACTTTGGTAATGCATCTTTTAAACCAGCGCATTCCGCAAACAAGACAGAAAGCAAAGCTTGGCTGCTACTGAGATACCAACCCACAATGCGCTGTTATACCCATGTTACAAAGGCAAGTTGCCTTGCCGCGGTGATCTAGTGGCTAAGGTACTCGGCAGCTGACCCGCAGGTCGTGGGATTGAATCCCGGCTGCGGCGGCTGCATTTCCGATGGAGGCGGAAATGCTGTAGACCCATGTGCTCAGATTTGGGTGTATGTTAAAGAACCCCAGGTGGTCGAAACTTCCGGAGCCTTGCACAACGGCGTTTTCATAATCATATGGTGGTATTAGGACGTTAAACCCCACATAATAATCAATTACAAAGGCAAGTTACCTGTGATTACGATCAACCACGGTCAACAGCGGTGAAATGCGGTTAGTGCCAACCACATTTCGCCGATGTTACATATGGTGAAAGCGTCCTAGGTTAAGGCGGCTTGCTCCACCTTGCGCACAATGAACTAACTGACGCACCAATCAGCCGATTGCCGTCATTGCAAAAAAATATGTCACTTATTTCTTCCAGAGTACAATTATGCGAATACATGCGTTAAGCTCAGCTGTTATTTCCGCGTACATGTTTAAATTGTGTGACCTGTCCCGCAGCTCACACACAAAAAAAAATGTCCCTAATTCTATCAGGCTTTTCGAGGTTCGTTCCGTCCAGTTTGCGTTTTTCACGCACGTTCGCCGGCATGTACTGTACTTTCATGGACGCTGCCATTTTATGAGGTTGCCAAGCTCAGTTTTCAAGCACCATTGTTAGCTACTTAAGCGTGTTTCTTCTCCCGTAAAACATAGGCAAACCGTGGTTAACGTAACCGGGGTTACGTTAAGCGGGGTTGAATCTGCCTGTGTAGCAACGGTAGTATTACACGTAGCGCTTTGAAACCAAGCTTACCTTCAATAGCAAACGATGAACTGCAGTTCTGTAAGATGACCCTTTCAAATTTCTGAAGGTCTTCCGGAGCACGCAAGCTGCAGGTAATTCAGGACAGCTGAATTCCACCACTCGAGCTATCATGCTCTGCGCGTTGTGGTAAAGGTTGCGAATGCACGCTGAGCCGCTCAATGCACGACGTCATCGAGAGGCAGTCAAAATCCATGACGTGTGTGGGCGTTACGCACTTTGATGACTCGTATAGTATTGAGTGCAGCGCATGCGACAGCAAAAACATGAAACAGCTATGCAGGCTTTCTTACATCTATATTCTTGAGATTGTCTCACAATATCCCGTGAGCAGTGACTGCGAGATAGGACAACGTCTACTTCACTCGCAGAAGGTAACGAGATCTGCCGAAGATGCGCAAGTGCATCAAGCACACTGAAGCGCATGCGTCGCCAGCAAAGTTTTTTACCTCAAGGCATGTTTTTTGTATATATGCATGGATGGATGCTATTAGCGCTCATTTTATAACGGGGAAGGCACGTGTTAGTCATCATGCTCCACAAAAATAAAAGGTGAAAAAAAACTTTGCCTCCTTTTTTTTTCAAGTTATCTTAACGCATCTTCTTCAAAAGGGTACAAGCTTGAACTTGTTTGCAAGACTACATCTTAAAAAAGTGCGGGTACACGAGACGTGTTTCATGCATGACTAAAGCCGTCTACGAGGTACCGCCAGCTTACGGTGGCTGCTACGTTGGTCAAACGGCTCGCTGCCTGCACGACCAGTTTTGAGAGCCCAAGAACAATCTCCAACACAAAACTGGAAGCAACTTGGCAATTCAGTGTGCCGAGTGTGGATTTACTGCGAGTTTTGAACAGACGCACATCTCATGAAGATATCGCAACTCCTGCGCCAGAGAGGTCTGAAATGTTTTTGATTTATTCCGTTAGAAAATCATGTGTATGCGCAACTTGCATCGCACTAACTGACAAGAATATTATTTATCTTTGTCATTGCGCTTGCAGTTTCATGTACTAGTCCAGATGCATGCGCAAAGCCTACCTTTCCCTCATTTGTTTTTGTTATCTTGCCCTCTCCGAGCCGCATATATTTGTTCGCACGAAATAATCGCTCATGTTGTTTGTCTCGTCTCGCGAACCCACACTTTTGGGAGCTTGCTCGCCAAGCTTCTTATGATCCCGCCTTGTCTGGCGGCCGCCAGCGTGCACACCACTGTTGCCAGTGTACACTCCTCCGGTTCACACTCCGGTTGGCTTTCAACAACGCTCACGGTGAGGTTCCAACAATCCTCACCAGATGGCGCACCGTCACCGAGAGCGTAGGACCAAGAGCGTCGGACCAAGACATACCGAGCCAAATACGAAGGCACAGACACATTACGTAGTGTGGTGTCGAGGACGAGTAAAACTCCATCCGTCCATCCATCCATCCATCCATCCATCCATCCATCCATCCATCCATCCATCCATCCATCCATCCATCCATCCATCCATCCATCCATCCATCCATCCATCCGCCAGATAGCTCCACGCCACACGTGCCTTTTCTGAGCGTTAGAGATTTTACTCACGGCAACAGCCACTGGGGCGAAAATGGGCAGGTCGGCTAACATTCGGATATATGTTGCGAACACTGTGCAGTACAGGTCACGGTACGCGCCCGATAACGCTGCCTTTAGCGTTCGCATCACGCACCAGCTCATTGGCAAGCCTCCATACAGATGTGGCGTCGCCTAGAAAGTGCCCGTGCACCTCCAAGCAAGCTCCTCTATTATCATTCACTTTGTGGATATACGGGGTACATTTTTATATGTAATTAAAGATTAATCAACTCACAGCCGAGTTCTCGGCTTCTTAGGGCAGACCATGTTTATTTTCTCCACTGTTCAAATTTGCCTGAAAGGGTCTTGACGCCGGGGCAAGTTGGCGGGGAATATTTTATCTTTGCACTCTGTTGCATCGTCTTTTATCAATCGTTTTATGGGCTGCCAGCATTTTATATTTGTTTTTTCTTTCGGGTTTTCTGCCAATAGTAATCAATGGAACTTCCCACAACCATGATTTCATTGAAGACGCATTAGTGGTGGGCGCCAAGAATTTCGAGCATCTGGGGTTCTCCAACGTGGGCGGACACCGGGCGCATTTCCAAGTTTTCACACATTCAGTAAATTGCATCCTTCTATCAATACCTATAGTTTTTCAAGAAATGCCAGGTTCGCCCCATCCAGCCGTTCACCACTCTCATTTACCCCATTACTGCTCTCGCCCTTCACCTAGCCTTCGCGTGTGCTTTGTGTCAAAGGGTAGAGAACCCATCGTGTGGTTCCTCTCGGCGAAAATTGCATGAAGTAACTTTTAGCTTTATTGTGTACAAAGTCGAGGTATGGAGTCTTCATTACTCGTGTTCCAAGTGCTGGCGGCCACGCTGGCTCATTAAGACATATGTTGCTTTGAATGGCATGTCGCTGTTCGCGGCGTTATACAGGCAACCACTGCGGAAGCGTCACTGCTTGGTTGCTGCATGTTCTGACATTTGGAGCGCTTTTGTACTCCCTTACGTCGGGCTTTACAGATATATGCGCTATTTTCTTATTTTTAATTCTTTATTTGTAACAATAAAGTAGAAAGGGGTAGACATCGACAAGTAACGGCGGCAACTACCTTGTTTATTTTCTAGTTCAATCAAAAACAAATTGTGAGAGCAACACAGAGCGACTGCGCAGGAAAGATATCACAGTTGAGGCATGTATGCACAAGGTTACGTATACTTCAAGAAAGTGGCAGACAGACATGCTTCCAAGTGTGTGTTTTTTTCAGCGCCAAAAAATGCTCACCGGCTCATGGCCTAATTTCTTCAGGAACGGCCTGAAGTTTTCTGAAGTATGCCACAGGAGTTGTGTACCACATCCTGCTCACGTGCGGTCGTTCGTGCGTGGGACAAACAGGGCACTGCAATAACAAGCTGCGTCAATTACCAAAAGAGAGAGGGCGAACTTGCCCACGCATTGCAGCTCATGCATGCGGTGCGTACCCATAATTGAAAGGGCGAGAATTCCGGGCAAAAGCAAAGATAGAGTAGGGCGTGAGCTGTAAGTAGCTTCTTATATTAGGAAAAAAAAAAGGTGACAACTGCGTTAGTGAAACTCTTGTTGCCCTCTGTAACGCAGAAAGTAATTTTCTGTGCAGCTTTTGTTGACATGAGGTGATCTTGATAAGGGTTTTCTACCGCTGCCTATCCACTGCTTTTTTAGGTTTTTTAGAACGTGTGCGAAAAATTGTATATATATGCAATGACCATATGAATAAAACTAGTTTATATTTAGCACTCTTTCCATTCACTCTGTCTTTTTTTTCCTGTGTTCGTCCGATACAATGTGCAACAATTCACGTCGAAGGTCTTCAAACAACTCTGATTTACCAACTTGTCCTATCGAACGTTTTTATGGAAATGGCAGGCCATTACAGTCTTAGCACTAACGCATAATGCAACGGCGGGGCGATGAGAGGGCTTCTGGCCTTCGAGAACCTGGAAAATCAGCTGAGTTAAATTGACCATGCCCATGGAGCGGCTGCTCCAAGCGAACCACTCGAATAAACTTAGTTTAGACGTTTTGTCGGGGTGACTACGCCTAATCGAAGACATCACAAAAAGTGGAATGCACCCACACGTGCTACAGTGTTTGGCTAACCAGCCATTGCCATCTTTCCTGATATTGTTTCTACGTGAGCCGATCATAAAGATATCTCGTTGTAACTGAAAAATGTTTATCGCATGATAGACAGATCTAGTAAACAACATCTTTTGCAGGGCACATAACGTGTCCTATGAAGCTAACTGCACTGCAGTCAAGCCTTCCTTAAGCAAAATAAATACCACTTTTTCATTCTTTAGCTAATTATGTTTGAGGTCGTGAGTACCATGCCAAGATTTTACCCAGCCTGTAATTATCTTTTTTATCGTACGATATCCTGTGCAGGGATGGCATAGCGCTAAAGTTTTCTCGGTCATTTGACTTGCTCATCTTTCAGCCTGGCTACTAGAAGATACTTTTTGAGCGGGCATTCCGCGATCAATACAACAGCGTCACCGACATAATCGGCTCGTTTCAGGCGAGTTTTGCAGCATATAAGTCTTTGATAGAAATAAATGACTAATGAAGTTAATTTGAAGTCCGGCAGTTTCTTTCGAGTAAGGTGGGGGAAAGAGAAATAAACTCTTGCCCCGTCCAACCCTTTGTCGATGATGTTGACTGAACAAGGTTTTTCTTTAGGATGTAATCAAGGAAGTATCAGACAGCGCAATTTTAGCCATTTTTAGTGACATACATGAAACGGTAGCAGCGGCTTGCTTCCACTCGATTCGTAAAACAAGCACGTTTGCTTTTCCCGCAAACGAAATCGTACATTGAGGAACACCATTGTACAGCAATCGCCCGGAGGCTCGTGGGTGAGCGTAAGATGCTCTAAACAGTTACGTGCCAGTAGTATGTTAGTGGCTGCAGATTAGAACGATCCTTCGCCCCCCAAATTAAAACAGTCATCCAGATACGCACGAAAACGAGAATTTTGTGCAACGAATATGGTTGAGATGTTTTTTAGGACTGCCAAAAAATAAATCGGTAAAATGAAGCGCAATATACATTCCTATGCAAATGCTTTGCCTTTGAATAAAAGGTTTCTGATCCTATTGGAGGCAAGATGAGTCCAAGTACAAGGCTAAAGAATCTGAAAGATGCCTGAATGAGACGCTTGATGTTAATGCAAAGGTAGGGAAGAAGCAGGCTGGAGACCAGGCAGTAGGAGATTATGGCATTGGTACTAGAAACACCAGAGGAGAGCTACTAGTAGAACTCGCAGAACGCAATAATTTGCGGATTTGTAATACCTTCTACCGAAAACGAGAAAACCGCACGGGGACATGGAGGAGCCGTAATGGCGAAAATAAGAACGAAATAGACTTTATAATGAGTGCGCATCTAGGCATCGTGCAGGATGTGGAAGTGGTTGGCAAGGTACGATGCAGTGACCATAGAATGGTACGGTCTCGCATTCGCCTAGACTTGAGAAAGGAACGACAGAAACTGATACGCAAGAAGCCAATCAATGAGCTAGCATTGAGAAGCAAAGTACAGAAATTCAGAGTCTCGTTTCGGAACAGGTACTCGGCTCTTAGTGAGGAAACCAACCTTGGCATAGATACAATGAATGATAATCTGACGAGTATCATTACGGAGTGTGCAGTGGAAGTTGGAGGCCGGGTAGTTAGACAGGACACTGGCAAGCTTACCCAGGAAATGAAGAATCTCATTAAGAAGCGCCAAATCATGAAAGTCTCTAGTACAAGAGACAAAATAGAACTTGCAGAGCTTTTTAAGTTGATTAATAGGCGTAAGGTATCCGATGTAAGAAGGTATAACATGGAGAGAATTGAACACGCTCTGCAAAAACGGAAGAAGCGTCAAAGCAGTGAAGAGGAAACTTGGGATAGGCAAAAATTGGATGTATGCACTAAGGGACAAAGAAGGCAAAATAACTACCAATATAGATAGGATAGTTAAATTAGCGGAGGAGTTTTACAGAGATCTGTACAGTAGCGGCGACAACCACGACCTTAATACTACAAGAACAAGCAGTAACCCAGATGACACCCCATCTGTAATGATAGAAGAAGTAAGAAAAGCTTCGGAGAGCATGCAAAGAGGGAAAGCTGATGGTGAGGATCAGGTAACATCAGATCTGCTGAAAGATGGAGGACAGATTGTGTTAGAAAAACTTGCCTCACTGTTTACGAGGTGTCTCCTGACGGGAAGAGTACCAGAGTCTTGGAAGAACGCTAACATCATCTTAATACATAAGAAAGGAGATGACAAGGACTTGAAGAATTACAGGCCGATTAGCTTGCTCTCTGTAGTATACAAGCTTTTTACAAAGGTAATTGCTAACAGAGTAAAGAAAACATTAAAATTCAATCAACCAAAGGAACACGCAGGATTTCGAACAGGTTTCTGTTCCTATTGGAGGCAAGATGAGTCCAAGTACAAGGCTAAAGGATCTGAAAGATGCCTGAATGAGACGCTTGATGTTAATGCAAAGGTAGGGAAGAAGCAGGCTGGAGACCAGGCAGTAGGAGATTATGGCATTGGTACTAGAAACACCAGAGGAGAGCTACTAGTAGAACTCGCAGAACGCAATAATTTGCGGATTTGTAATACCTTCTACCGAAAACGAGAAAACCGCACGGGGACATGGAGGAGCCGTAATGGCGAAAATAAGAACGAAATAGACTTTATAATGAGTGCGCATCTAGGCATCGTGCAGGATGTGGAAGTGGTTGGCAAGGTACGATGCAGTGACCATAGAATGGTACGGTCTCGCATTCGCCTAGACTTGAGAAAGGAACGACAGAAACTGATACGCAAGAAGCCAATCAATGAGCTAGCATTGAGAAGCAAAGTACAGAAATTCAGAGTCTCGCTTCGGAACAGGTACTCGGCTCTTAGTGAGGAAACCAACCTTGGCATAGATACAATGAATGATAATCTGACGAGTATCATTACGGAGTGTGCAGTGGAAGTTGGAGGCCGGGTAGTTAGACAGGACACTGGCAAGCTTACCCAGGAAATGAAGAATCTCATTAAGAAGCGCCAAATCATGAAAGTCTCTAGTACAAGAGACAAAATAGAACTGGCAGAGCTTTCTAAGTTGATTAATAGGCGTAAGGTATCCGATGTAAGAAGGTATAACATGGAGAGAATTGAACACGCTCTGCGAAAAAGGAAGAAGCGTCAAAGCAGTGAAGAGGAAACTTGGGATAGGCAAAAATTGGATGTATGCACTAAGGGACAAAGGAGGCAAAATAACTACCAATATAGATAGGATAGTTAAATTATCGGAGGAGTTTTACAGAGATCTGTACAGTAGCGGAGACAACCACGACCTTAATACTATAAGAACAAGCAGTAACCCAGATGACACCCCATCTGTAATGATAGAAGAAGTAAGAAAAGCTTCGGAGAGCATGCAAAGAGGGAAAGCTGATGGTGAGGATCAGGTAACATCAGATCTGCTGAAAGATGGAGGACAGATTGTGTTAGAAAAACTTGCCTCACTGTTTACGAGGTGTCTCCTGACGGGAAGAGTACCAGAGTCTTGGAAGAACGCTAACATCATCTTAATACATAAGAAAGGAGATGACAAGGACTTGAAGAATTACAGGCCGATTAGCTTGCTCTCTGTAGTATACAAGCTTTTTACAAAGGTAATTGCTAACAGAGTAAAGAAAACATTAAAATTCAATCAACCAAAGGAACACGCAGGATTTCAAACAGGTTTCTGTTCCTATTGGAGGCAAGATGAGTCCAAGTACAAGGCTAAAGGATCTGAAAGATGCCTGAATGAGACGCTTGATGTTAATGCAAAGGTAGGGAAGAAGCAGGCTGGAGACCAGGCAGTAGGAGATTATGGCATTGGTACTAGAAACGCCAGAGGAGAGCTACTACTAGAACTCGCCGAACGCAATAATTTGCGGATTTTGAATACCTTCTACCGAAAACGAGAAAACCGCAAGGGGACATGGAGGAGCCGTAATGGCGAAAATAAGAACGAAATAGACTTTATAATGAGTGCGCATCAAGGCATCGTGCAGGATGTGGAAGTGGTTGGCAAGGTACGATGCAGTGACCATAGTATGGTACGGTCTCGCATTCGCCTTGACTTGAGAAAGGAACGACAGAAACTGATACGCAAGAAGCCAATCAATGAGCTAGCATTGAGAAGCAAAGTACAGGAATTCAGAGTCTCGCTTCGGAACAGATACTCGGCTCTTAGTGAGGAAACCAACCTTGGCATAGATACAATGAATGATAATCTGACGAGTATCATTACGGAGTGTGCAGTGGAAGTTGGAGGCCGGGTAGTTAGACAGGACACTGGCAAGCTTACCCAGGAAACGAAGAATCTCATTAAGAAGCACCAAATCATGAAAGTCTCTAGTACAACAGACAAAATAGAACTGGCAGAGCTTTCTAAGTTGATTATTAGGCGTAAGGTATCCGATGTAAGAAGGTATAACATGGAGAGAATCGAACACGCTCTGCAAAAACGGAAGAAGCGTCAAAGCAGTGAAGAGGAAACTTGGGATAGGCGAAAATTGGATGTATGCACTAAGGGACAAAGAAGGCAAAATAACTACCAATATAGATAGGATAGTTAAATTAGCGGAGGAGTTTTACAGAGATCTGTACCGTAGCGGAGACAACCACGACCTTAATACTATAGGAACTAGCAGTAACCCAGATGACACCCCATCAGTAATGATAGAAGAAGTAAGAAAAGCTTCGGAGAGCATGCAAAGAGGGAAAGCTGCTGGTGAGGATCAGGTATCATCAAATCTGCTGAAAGATGGAGGACAGATTGTGTTAGAAAAACTAGCCTCACTGTTTAGGAGGTGTCTCCTGACGGGAAGAGAACCAGAGTCTTGTAAGAACGCTAACATCATCTTAATACATAAGAAAGGAGATGACAAGGACTTGAAGAATTACAGGCCGATTAGCTTGCTCTCTGTAGTATACAAGCTTTTTAAAAGGTAATTGCTAACAGAGTAAAGAAAACATTAAAATTCAATCAACCAAAGGAACACGCAGGATTTCGAACAGGTTTCTGTTCCTATTGGAGGCAAGATGAGTCCAACTACAAGGCTAAAGGATCTGAAAGATGCCTGAATGATGCGCTTAATGTTAATGCAAAGGTAGGGAAGAAGCAGGCTGGAGACCAGGCAGTAGGAGATTATGGCATTGGTACTAGAAACGACAGAGGAGAGCTACTAGTAGAACTCGCAAAACGCAATAATTTGCGGATTTTGAATACCCTCTACCGAAAACGAGAAAACCGCAAGGGGACATGGAGGAGCCGTAATGGCGAAAATAAGAACTCTGTAGTATACTTGCTCTCTGTAGCTTGCTCTCTGTAGTATACAAACTATTTAAAAAGGTAATTGCTAACAGAGTAAAGGAAACATTAGAATTCAATCAACCAAAGGAACAAGAAGGATTTCGAACAGGCTACTCAACAATTGGCCACATTCATACTATCAATCAGGTAATAGAGAAATGCTCAGAATATAACCAACCACTATACATAGCCTTCAAAGATTACGAGAAGGCGTTTGATTCAGTAGAAATATCAGCCGTCATGCAGACACTGCGGAATCAGGGCGTCGATGAAGTATATATAAACATCCTGGAAGAAATCTACAGGGGATCAACTGCCACCGTAGTGCTTCATAAAGAAAGCAACAGAATACCAATCAAGAAGGGTGTAAGGCCGGGGTACACAATCTCCCCAATACTATTTACCGCGTGCTTACAAGAGGTTTTCAGAAGCCTAGAATGGGAACAGTTAGGGATAAGAGTTGATGGAGAGTACCTTAGTAACCTGCGCTTCGCCGATGACATTGCATTGCTGAGTAACTCAGAAAACGAATTGCAACTCATGATTACGGAGTTAGACAGGAGAACAGAAAGGTGGGCCTTAAAATGAATCTGCAGAAAACGAAAGTAATGTACAACAACCTCGGAAAAGAGCAGCGCTTCGAGATAGGTAATAGTGCACTTCAAGTTGTAAAAGACTATGTTTACTTAGGGCAGGTATTGACCGCGGAACCGAACCACGAGATTGAAGTAACTAGAAGAATAATAATGGGGTGGAGCACATTTGGCAAGCACTCTCAAATTATGAGAGGTAGATTGCCACTCTCCCTCAAGAGGAAGGTATATAACAGCTGTATCTTGCCAGTACTCAGCTATGAAGCAGAAGCCTGGAGACTTACAAAGAGGGTTCAGCTTAAATTGAGGACGATGCAGCGAGCAATGCAAAGAAAAATGTTAGGTGTAACCTTAAAAGACAAGAAGAGAGCAGAGTGGATTAAGGAACAAACGGGGGTTAAGGATATCATAGCTGAAATCAAGAAGAAGAAATAGACATGGGCCGGGCATGTGGCGCGTAGACAGGATAACCGCTGGTCGTTCAGGGTAACTAACTGGATTCCCAGAGAAGGCAAGCGGGTTAGGGGGAGACAGAAGGTTAGGTGGGCAGATGAGATTAAGAAGTTTGCGGGTATAAATTGGCAGCAGCAAGCACAAGACCGGGTTAACTGGCGGAACTGGGAGAGGCCTTTGTCCTGCAGTGGACGTAGTCAGGCTGCTGCTGCTGATGATGATAATGAATGAACTTTGTGGTAATCTAGTAAAATACTCACGTGAAGCTGGTTAGTCCCAGTTTAGGCTGCCTGCAGCAGATTGCAAAAAAAACCTCGACAACATTCCGCTGGGTGAAGGTTGGGGCCGAACTGAGCTGACGGTGGTTCTGCTCTTGTCGTCGTTCTTCATAAGCATGCTGTTCCTCTGACGTACTCACAAACAATTTTTATGGTGCAAAACGACACATGGACACAAGAACATGAACGCCACACAGCGCTAAGAACATGTTGCTAGTAGTGCTGTGTGCTGTTCATATGTGCCTTCTCGCGCTGCATTAAAGCTTTTTAAATGAATCCCCAACGAAGCAACATTGCAACTATGGTGCTTTACAGTACCCACAACGCCCGGGCCACACAAACTTCGCGCTTACGACCATGCAAACACAGCGCCTCGACTTGGGTGACGTAACCAAATAAGAGCTGACTAAACTCGGATTCAAATAAAAGAAACGTTGCCGTTTATCAATATCCCATGATCTGCCCACTTTTTAGCGCGAACATTAGTATATGGGGTTTTCTAACAAAAACAAAACTTTTCACCAGACCAATACGTATGCCTTGGTCTGTCCAAACCTCGGTAACGCATGTTTAACAAACAGTGAATCGCTGAACCAAACGAGAAATCAAACGTGTGTTGGTACTGATATAGTTATCCGCAATGGAGTGTTTTTTATGGGTACGCTTGAACACGCCAAGCTTACCTTCAATAACTTTCAATGAATGGTCGTACTGTGAGGCGTTTAGCGGAGTGCACCAGCAACATGAATGTCAAGAAAGCTGAGTTCCATCGGTTCTGCTGTCACGCTCTGCTCTTTGTGGTAAAAGTTGCAATTGCAAGATTAGCTGCTGAACCTATGATGTCACTGAGCGGAAATACACATCCGTGACACCTATGGGCCTGACACATACCGACGATTTATGCAGTATACATAGTAAGCACCGAGCGCAATCGACTGTTAACAACGCGAAAGATTGATGCCTTTTATCCTATATTTACACCCTTGCAGGTTTTAACAGTATCACGTAAGCAGTGAAGGCAGGATATGGTAGAATTTAATATTTTTGGAAGATAACAAGATCTGATGACGATCTAAATAAATGCGCAAGCACTCGTGCTATGCTGCTTACTGCGAGGTACTTTTAGGTACGTTACTTATTGCGAACCACGAAAGTTGAGCTATAGTTGATTGTTACTGAAATTTCGCACATTTGTTTAGACACAATAGGCAACAACACGCGCAAATTTTGTCAAGTTTCATAACTTCTTGCAGAAGTTATGTAATTGTACTTCAGAGATTACGTTGCGTTCTCGAGATACTAGAAGGAAAGCTGGTGAGATAAGAATAGAGAATACGCTAGGCCTTTTTCCAACGAATACCAAATTCATGTTGGCCCATACAGCCTAATGAAGCACTGATGCTTTGTGGAAAGTATTACGTCACGCTTCCTGCAACACTATTTTATTGTATTGTGGCATACCTGTACTGTTTTCATAGATTTGTTTTCCAAGCAAACTCAGCAGTCGTTAGAGATCTCTTGGCACTTTTTTCAGGTACAACAACGCCAAGTCTTGCTACTATGAAGCGTTAGGACAATAGTCGTAATGTAGGGGGCCTTTTAAAACATAAAGTGCTGTTGCACACCCCGTATGTGTCGTCTTCCGTCGTATTTATCATCTCCATGGGTAAATGTGGGCATTTACCACTTTGTATCAGGGATGAAACATCTGTAGTTACTCACAGCATGGTCGCAAATCTCAGCCTTTTCGATGTCATTGTAAAAACTGCAGATGATAGTTCACAATGACAATACGTTGTTCTTTTTTTTCAGTGGGTGACCGTGTAGTTTCAGAACACACAAACTACTGTGTTGTCGTTCAGCAGCTTAGCAACTATGCTCCTATCTTTCACCTTTACGAAGCAAAGATATTTCGCGTTTCAAAACATAAACTATACTCCCCTCATTTCTTTCATTCCATATTTCTTTTTATTTTTGGCAAAGAGTCCCTTTCGTACCATCGTTCATTCCCCTTCAGCGGCGAAGTGTCTGTGTTAGGGCCAGAAGCGTCAGTGAAAACCTCTAAGGGCTCTCGCATATTCATAGCGGCATCTGTTGCAGCCTCTTGAATCTCAGATAATCGAGAAAAACAGCATTCTTTCATAGTAAACGGCTGGTTCAATTTATGAAGAACCGCATATTAGGTACATGTGTACTGCCTCGAAGTCACATTGCACTATAAAAATTACTCTTACATGTAATTACACCTTCGAGAAAAACTATTCACTCTATCGACTTCTCGCGCTGTGCAGTAATTATTCGGTTCTATCTGAACCACAAGCAGTCCATTTTTTCTGCGTGTAGGTTGTGAAAACTGAAGTAAATTTAAGCAGAAAGTTGTGACCACGTGTGTTTCATGGGTTATAGTTTTTATAAAGTTGATCAATTCTTAGAACAGGAAAAATAGACCAGAGTCAATATGTCAAGTTAGCATTATCTTTTTGCGGCCCTTAATCTCAAAAATTCAACTTAGAAAAATCAGATTATTGTGTTAGGTATTTTTTTTTATTTCCGAATAAGAAAGTGTACTTTGGAAAGTACACTGATCCTTAATGGGTTAAGTAAACAACACCGTCAAGAGTATGTAGCTGCGCGCTTTGCGTAGCCAAATGGATTTGTCCGTGGTAGTGGTGGTAGTATTACCTTTCAGCGCTATCCGCATTCTTCTGATTTTCCTTTCTTATGCACGCCTTTCGCAGATAATTGATGAACTGTGCGTAGCGCGCGCGCACGTTCTCTTCATCATTTCACTGATGTCTTCCATTGTGAGGCTCATTTTATGGTAATAATAAACAACTAATGATTTCGGGCGCTTGTGGTCACCACAGGCGCCGAACACATCAACGTTTCTCAATCTGCCAAGTTCTGCGGTGAAGCTTTCCCGTCTTCTTGAATTCGATTCCCGTGTACTATGGGTGACGCTGATGTCAACCATTCACACAGCACTGTTCTTCTTAGACTTGCAGGGTACTCTCATAACTCCATGGGCGTGGGTAGCGCTGGTGTCACGATAGATCACTCCACCGTATGGTAGTAAACGTCATAGTTTGTCCTGTGTGGTGTAATGCAGTTCGAAATGCCAGACATGGACATGTTTATTAGCCAAAGTGTTTGGGGGTGCTTCCGCTGAGAGCAACGCTACCGACTAGAGTGTTTTGAAGGAAAGCTCCAGATGTCCATGTCGGGCCTGTGAAATGCAATGCATCGCTATGTTCTGCGAGCAGTGCCTCTTTAGCGTCGGGGCACACAGCAGCGCAGGTCTACGTTAGTACTATTAAAAGCCACCAGAGACAAGAAGACACCAGAGACCATGAAGTCAATTGCTGCAAAAGTGCTTCATGCTTTTGTTGTTCCGAGCTCTCGGCTGCAGCTGCTTCAAGCTATCTCTTTGTATTTTGTGAATATGTTTCTTTTACGTCCTCGCCCTGTTTACACTTCACCCATTGACTCGCAACTGACCCTACCGTATCATTCCGAAAGGAATTTTGTTGACACCAGTGAGAATGCCACATGGCAGAGGTGAAATGACGGCACAGTTGTGGTATTTGTGTATCTTTACGAGAACGTTGCACGTGATCGCCATCTCCTTTCTCACACGTTTATACAAAGGAGGTGGGCGGCGTTACGGTTTACCAAGACGGGCTCCAAGCCGGGACAGGAAGACACCGCGAGAAGGAAGAACGTAAGTTTTGATGCGGCATACTTGCCGTAAGAAGGTGTACAGAAGAAGTATGGCTCATGGTGCGGTGCGTAGTCGAATATAAAGGCACGCCATGAACGAAGGGGGTGGGAACGCACATGAAGGCAGATGCGCGATAACAGATTATTGTCAGCAGCAGATGAGCCAGACTTGGGTGTTGGCTGATAAGTGGCGAGTGGTGCGTAACGCAACAGTGGTTTTAACAGGTGCACACACTCACCGCCTCGCCGCTTCAAAGAGCTCGCTGTCTCGCTTTGTCGCTCCACCCTCAGTATGAACGAGCGTTATTCACACCAACGGTCGTTTTCGCACTGAAGGCGACAGCAGGAAAGTGAGCGGAAAAGTGAGCTGCAAACGGGAGAGCGAGCTTTTTCAAGTGCCAAGACGGCTAGTGCGTGTTCAGACCACACACCTCCTTTGTCCGGCCATGCGGCTGCGGAAGCGGGCATCTCGCTCGTTTTCCGCTTGTCACTATGAGATGGCAATGCTACTCCCAAAAGTACACCAGCGCAGCCACTGCGCCTTCACCATGCCGCGTTTTGATAGGCAGCGGAAAATTGGCGAGTGGAAAAAATTTTTCCGGAAGCCAGTGCACTGGGCGCTGTGTTTTCCGCCCGCTTTCACCGGTTGGAGAGGAGGTTTTCTTTGCTTTCAGCTTAGGCCACCCAACATTTGATGTGAACGAGCTTTTAGGTACCCTGAGGTTGACGAATGCTGGACTGGATGCCTATCGTTGTTTCAGACCTGTTAACGTTGCATCATTGAGCTTAGTGAAAACTCATTTAGGAACAAATACTACGCACAGGGGAGTGACACTGAAATGGATTCATCAATATCTGTGACATTCACAAGCTTAGTAGCTGTCTAAAACCGTGCTCAGAGGTCAAACCATGCACTGATGCCCTTCTAAGAACGTTTCGTCGATATAAGGTGGACTGTTTTAGGAGCGAAGCTCCTTAAAGCGTGGGCTGTGCGTCCCCTGTATGTAGCCACCTCTCGTTCAGTTCTAAGTATTACGCTAGCCACCGCCCGATCTAAAGGGTACAGCCATATCCATCCGTCCGTCCATCCATCCATCCATCCATCCATCCATCCGTCCGTCCGTCCGTCCGTCCGTCCATCCATCCATCCATCCATCCATCCATCCGTCCATCCGTCCATCCATCCATCCATCCATCCATCCGTCCATCCGTCCGTCCGTCCGTCCGTCTATTCGTCCATCCGTCCATCCGTCCGTCCGTCCGTCCGCCCGTCCATCCGTCCATCCATCCGTCCGTCCGTCCGTCCTTCCGTCCGTCCAAAAGATGCAAGATGTTATAAACTAGACGGCGGTACGTGTAGTTGATTATGAAAGATGCGAGGTGTTATAAAATAGGAATGATGCCACATATGGCACGTGTCATCGTTCGATATAGTGCGGCGACGTACGCTAGGGGGAGCGTTGCAATAAAATTGAGTGGGCAAAATGTACGGAGGATTCATGGTTTACCAGGTTTACCTCCGGAGCTTAGCCCACTCATCATCATTCACTTCGTGGATATGGCGGCATTTTTTATATGTTGCATCGGGATGGCCTGCCGAAATTCTGGAAAAAGCTTAATTTTATTGAAGCCGTGTATAATTTACCATGCAAGAGGAATCTTATGAATGCCTTCTTTCCCTTGATTTCTTTATAAACCCGTAGCCGCCTGACATTCAGGGTTTATTGAAGGAACACAGATACCGGACATTTCATACGCCCTAATACTGTGTGCCCTTGCTGCTATAAATATTATTTTTTGTGGCGACACTTGTGCAGCGTGTTAGCAGACTTGCTTCAATAAAGAATATGTTCAAGGTGATGTGAAGACCCATCGACGGAAGCTGGATGCTTTCGGATACCAGCCATCATTTATGAACTCGGTGTGGGGACAACTGCAGCGCACAGTTCAATAGCGTACCTCTTCGAGAAAACGCTTATTGGCACCTTGCGTCACAAAGGTGCGTGAAACACTCACTCGAGTCTTGCGCGGCTACAATGTTCAATTGGCTCAGGTTCGGGCAATGGAGCTCAGTGGCAGTCTCACGAATGCTAAAATTATGTTGGACAGACGAGACATTTATTGCCTACAACATGAAATCTCTTGCGAGGACAGCGAACACGTACCTATTAGTGAGAGAAGTCTCCAAGAACACTTCAATGAAAACAAGAACAAGAATGTTGCTTCTAAGGCCATTACAAAAGATGCGAAGTCTACTGGGCCCAAAACAATGCGCAACGTTGGCTTTTCAGATTTCTGCGCCCACACTGTACAGAACTATTGCCACACTCCCTTGATTTATGTGCGGTGCTGGCAACACGTGATAACACGTATTCAAAATTTTACTATGACGTTAACTCTCAGGGTGAAAAAGGCTCGTGTGCGGAGTTCTAAAAGTGTTTTTAAACGTTTTGTGTATTTTATCTTGGTCGGCATCTCTATTTTGTTGTGTTCTTTTTGTCCTAGTCCAGACAGTATTACGTCAGACTATCGGCTACAGATTCCCGATTACTGAAAACAGTCCCTTTCAATACCTGTTGACCAGCACATCTTCAACAGCAGCATTTCATTGAATGCGTAGGCGTGGGCTTTTCTAGGAGCGCAGCTCCCTATGTTCTAAGATTGTGTCTTGACATGTGTGCTAGTTCTATAGAGGCGAGTGCTTTCTCATGCTTCCTTTCTGTTCGTCGGGAGATCCGTGAGTGCACATCTCCTCGCAGCTACTTATCATCACCACCTTGGAAGCAAATGCAGGGGCGCGGAAAACTGGCAACGCTGCATCAATGTGGGCTCACCGCCAGGACATCAGGGTGAAAGCTCGCGGTACTGAAGAAATACGGGAGCACCTGCAGCAGTCGCAAGCCACTCAGCATCAATTCGGAGTTGTCGACTGCGGCTAGAGCTCGCGCAGCCGAAGCAAAGTGGGCTCTTCGACAAGTGGATCCCCAAATAAGAGCCCACCAAGCAGAGGCGGCCCGCAAGCTGTGGCAAGAAAACCGAATCAGAGCGGGTGCGGTAAGCAGTGATCAAGCGCCCAAACTGGTTGACGACTGAGGTTGGTGGCGCGGACGCCCAGTTCAAGTGCGACTTCCTCGATCGCTCATTAGGGTACCCTGTAAGGCATGCGACAGCTCGTGGTTTGGCAACCTCGCTACCAGTGCCTCCATCCACAACTAACAGTCCCTCGCGAACGTCAGCGCAGTGTTCCAACGAAAGTTTCCTTTCGTGCCGTGACTGCAGCAGTACGTGCCCGACGCCGGTACATCTTAAAGGGCTAAACTGACAGAAAAAATTTAGCCGCCTGTTTTTCTGCTGCAATGCGTTGCTGTAGGGCTGTTAGTCATGACACGACACATTGTTTGCTGCAGCACACGATAGATAATTAAAACAGGGCCTTCATTATCGATCTGTTCCAGTTTCGGTTTGAGAGAGTTCCAAAAACTGCGTGAAACTGTCGCCAACAAGCGTGTGCAACTCTTGACCACGCCAGCACACAAAACTGTGACGCACTCCCGCACGATCCGCATTAAGAATTACTTGCAAATAGGAAACGGCACTTGAATGTGGCCAACCACAAAACTTTCTAAGCGTGCGCCACGGCCACGCACTCGTAACCAGCTGCCGAGAAATGTAGACTTCATGAACTAAGGCAGCAAAAGAAAAATGGTGGCTATGATGTCAAAATAGCTTGTTTTTTTTTTGATCCCAGCGTGGTGACGTGATGGAAGTAGGGGGTCACCTCGAGGTCACCTCCGAGGGTGTCTATAGCGCTACGGAGTCGGTCACTCAGACAAACTTCAAAATTATTTTAAAATACCTTCCAAGATACATTCACTCTTGATATCTTGCAGATAATATATAAATGTTCACGAGAATTGATCCCGCAGGCTATCTCGCCCCCAAAATTTTGTGTCAGTACCTCTTTTAGCACTGTCTCACTGACAAGCCATTCTGAATGTACCTCGCCAAGAAGTTTGACGACTTGAACTGATTACTTCCGAGCAAGCTCCTCTATCACCATTTACTTTGTGCAGATGACCTTTGTTTCAAGCACGATGCCGAAAACTGCAAGTTATAAAAAGAAATTGGCAGATTTCACGTACAGTGTGAATCGATGGTATACGAAGCACGAATGTGAAAAGTTGATATGTCACTTTAAAATCAGCACAACATTACGAGGTTGAGGTAAGTGATGCTGTACATGATTTTCGTGTCATTATTATCATGTCTGGATGTGTCGTTTACCTTCGTCATTTATTCACGTCACGTGATACCGAATTTTCTATATGTGGAGCGAGTCAAACGACCATGAGCACACTATAAGCGGGGTATGTTGTCATATTCTTACATGACACGCGTGTCAGGATTATCATGTTTGCACCAGTCATAGACTGTGATCATACATTGAGGTCACGCAACACCGAGTTTGGTATATGTGAAGCTAGCGAAACGGCCGCGAGCGCAAAATGAAGGGTCCCATATACTCCAATGTAGCGTTGACGTGCGCACACGCTGGGCACAGTGACGCTACGTTAGCAAAACGCGAGCACTTTATGGTATGACGCCAGGCGCGACCGGCTCGACCAGCGTCCGTGGGCGCAGACCGACGGCAACTGGCGTGAATCGCGACATGCTGCATTTTGCGCCAATGCATTACCCAGACAACACTGCGTCTCTCTCTTTTCGTGACGAAGGGACGTCGGACGCGCTGAAGTGCGCATGCGTCAAAGCAACGCGGCGCAGCGCACGCCGGCAAGGATATGGCAGGACCGGCGCCTGGCGTGGCGACGCCGCAGAAACCGGACGAAATTAACGCCGGTGAGCACGCGCACTGCGTCACGTCGAACTGTAATGGCACCTTGGCTGTGGCATGTAGTCATGTTCTCGCATAACACGCATCTCATGATTATCATATTGGCACCAGTCACATACCTTCGTCATCCATTGACGTCACGTAATACCAAATTTGGCATATGTTAAGCTGGCGAAGCGGCCGCATCATGAGTGTGGCATGTAGTTATGTTGTTACATGAAACGCATGTCGTGATTGTGATGTTTGTATGTGTCGTTTACCTGTGTCCCCCGTTCGCGTCGCGTAATACCGAGTTTGGTGCAAGTGAAGCCATCAAAACGGCCGTGAGTGCGTCATGAGCGTAGCATGTAGTCATGTTTTTACATGACACGCATGGAATGTTTATCATGTTTGCACCAGTATCATACCTTCATCATTCATTCACGTAACGTAGTGCTATTTTTGGTATAAGTGAAGCTAGCGAAACGACCACCAGTGCACCATTAGCATGGCATGTAGTCATGTTGTTATAACATGCGTCTCATGATTATCACGTTTGCTCCAGTCACATACCTTCGTCATCCATTCACGTAATGTGTTACCAAATTTGGTATATGTGACGCCAGCGAAACGGCCGCGAGCAAATCATGAGCGTGACATGTAGTTATGTTGTTACATGACATGCATGTCATGATTTTCGTGTTAGGGTCTGTCGCTTGTGTTCGCCATGCAATCATGCCATACCATATCAGTATTGAAACATGCCATGTGAAGGAAACCACCACAAGAGCTACAGGCCAATGAAATGTAAATCGTCGCAATCGTGACATACACGTCATGATTTTTATGTTATGACTAGTCAAATGTGTTCTTCATAGAGACATGTTATGCCATAGTAAGTTTGGTATCGATACCATTATTTAAACGGCCAGGAGTGGTAAGTCTTAGGCGGATAGATAGATAGATAGATAGATAGATAGATAGATAGATAGATAGATAGATAGATAGATACGCTCAATGTCGCTGAAGTTCGCTAAGAAATGCTTCATATTTAAAAGCTGCAATTGAAATACTGGCTATGAACACAACCTTTATGGTACTACTTCTAACACAGAAAGGTTTTTGAAGCGCCATGATGCTCTCAGTTTAGACTCCTAGAGTCTCGAAACCTTCGCGGCTTCGAAATAAAGTGAGTCCAATCAAACACATTACGCTTTTTGTAAACTCATTTTACTTTTGGTGGCACACACATTTGCATTCAGAGAAAATTTACGTCTGCAAAAAACATTTCTATCAACTGATGTTGTCCTAATGCTGTAGCAGGCGCCGATGCCACAAAAGAATGGAAGAAGAGCACTGGATGAACACGTGACGAATCAGTTTGCAAACAGGGTCAATGGTTAAAAAAACAGGAGTACAGAAGAAGCGTCCAAGGATGAAGTTTATAGTGGTGAGCAGTGAGTAAATACAAACTTATGTTGGATTGCGAGAGGAAACCACTTCAGAAATACTACGCAAGTGCATGATATCCGCAGTGCTGTAATCAGTGTCGAAAAAATGAATCACTTTATAAGGCAAGGCAGCTAGCTTAGCGTTGTCTATCGAAAAATTGTTCTAAACAACACATGCGTGTGTTCTATCCATGGGCTATGGTACAGAAATCGAGGTTACGCTGCAAATATAGATACCATGATCCTAAAATAAATACATGAGTAAAAATGAAAAGTACTTGCGTAAAGAATGCGTGAAGTCTAAAAAAGTTTTGTACTGATGCTGTGTACGTAAATATAGAAGTATAGCGAATCAGCCGACAAAATGTGACAGCATGGATCAATAATAATTAGCAATTGTAAGATGTCAAATAAAATATCGTTACATTAAGGTGTTGCAAATTAAAATTGATGCGTGATGTCATCTTTTAGGTTTTCTTTTTACAACCGGTTCAATAACAGTTTTGTGCTCGCACATGGCGATGTCATTGTCTGTAAGTTTAGATTCGAGCCACGAAAGTAGAAGATAATGGTCATTCAGATGTCCACAACGTCGTTCAACCTGAGGTAGGTGCAGATGCGTCCTGAAGGACCCTGCCAATACTGTCGAGCAAGGTCACTCTCTTCTGTGCTTTGGGATTCCGCTGGCACACTATCTCTCCTTTGACGACACCAGTGAGGACGAAGTAGTTCCGAATGAATCTCTTGCGCGCCTCAGCGATCTTCTCCCGTGCTGTCTCCTTGGACATGTCACCATACCAGTGCATTCTTATCAGCACCGAATCACAGTGCTGCAGGGTCTCGAGTGCCAGGGCGGCGGCCTTGTCTATGACCCCGATGACGAATCGGATGGCTTCGTTCATCAGCGCCTGCATTGTGTAGAGTTAAGGTAATGGCAAGGACCTTTTGACAGCACATAATACATTGTAAGTTTCTAGCTATTTTCATTATAACGCTGAAGTTATTGTCCTCGCATTGAAACTGCTAGAATAAAAAAACACCAACGAAAGCACGTGAGTTTACCACTTGTGGAAGCAGCAGCCCTTGAACATGGCATTTTTTATCCAAGCAGTAAAAACTAGACAAGTCTTGTAATATCATGACTATTATTTTTTTGGAAATCAGTTTCACGGAAAGAACGAAATGACAAATCTGATTGCAAGAAATGGGTTTATAATTCCAATAATGACTAGCAGCTTGAAACTTGCACCGTGCCGCTGAAGCACACAGAAGTAGGCTCGAAAAGAACACACACGCATGCACAGGACAAGTGGCAACTCTCCTGTGCATGCAGGACACTGGCAACTGTCCTGGTAACTGACAACTGTCAACTGTCACGGCAACTGTCACGGCGTCTACGCCTTGGTGTTTGAGTAGTCCGTTAGAAGAATCGACTATGCAGAACGTGAGGCTCTTAGATATTTTTTTCTTTCAAACTCTGGCGTGTGGAGCAATACCTCTGCATCTCCTGCCACGTGGTGGCTTCTGACGCAAGGTGTGTCCAACGTTGTTTTATTTCCACATCACGAGATAGTATTACACAAAGCGGCCACGTTTCTCTTCAACACAATGGGCGAGCGCATATTCCATTACACAAGCAACAAACTAACACCATAAAAATGAACGATGGAAGTGCGCTGTAGGCATACAAGCTCCCTTACTTTCTTTCCGTCTGTCTTTATTTATTTCTCTTGTTCTTTCTTTATCTTTTTCTTTTTCTCTATTTCTTCTTTTCTTTCTCTTTATTTTTTCTTTTATTTTTTCTTTCCTGCTTTCTCTCTGTTTTTTTCTTTTTCGCAATGTGCTGGATTGCCTGCTAACGTGAAGCGTTCAGTTAGGTTATAGATGTTGGCCGTCCCCACATTGATGCTGTCTGGCTGTATCGGCATGCCATCCTCCCCCTTCCTTCCAGCGTCCGGGAGCCCCTAGTACTGCCCAACTAAACACCATCCAATGAGGACGGATATGCGAAAATAAAAATACAGTTATCTCGAATTGGAATATTCCTGAAACGCTGAATTCATCACATTGACTTTTTCGCACTATTTACGTGATCACTCCTAGTCCACCAACATGAAATACATCGATGAAGCATTTATAGCAACTGTGCTCCTTCCCAGTGCTTTCTTGCACCGTCATTTCAACACATCTACATGCTTCGCATTAGTTACCACTTGGCAGGCATGATCAGTCCAAAATGACTTAACCAGTCAGCATTCGGTACCTTGGCATTATACAGAGTACAGGCCGTTACTTTCTGACCTAGTCTTTATTAGTGCTCTGTTTAGTTTTCGTAGAATACCTCTCAGAAGTATAGAATCTTCGAAAACGTTTGCCGGCAATGAGTTAATTAACTAGTGCGGCTAGTTGAGGTTCTTGTTGGAGGTGATCGAAGTTAAACAATGCTCCAATTGCACGTAATATATGAACGTTGCTGTGATATTTTGCACCTGTTTTTGTGCTTGGATTGTGTCTACGTGTGCCTAAATAAGTTTACTTATATATCATAGAGCGCCTTGGTTTCTTTCCCCATAATAAAAAAGGAAAATGGCCACGTGGTCCATCATTCAAGGCATTGGATTTTGGACGGGCGAAAGAGGGTTCACCCACCAGTAGCAAAAACGAAACTTTATTGAGCCGTATTCTGTTGTTACGCATCGTTGTGGGTGAGGACGACACTTGCGTAAGCATTTCACATGTCTATACCACCGCCGTGGGTTCTTTAGAATAACATCAACATTAGAGGTCAGTCAACACAAGCCTCGCATGAAAAGAAGATTGCTTTCGCCTTCGTATCATATTAGGACCGAGTATGAAAAAGCATGTAATATTTTTCTTTGTCTAAGAGTATGGTTATAAGTGAAGGTCGTGCACAGCTCAGCATGCCAGAAGCTTCACCTACTTATGCATAATTATTGTAAATGCAAAAAGTTGGGTGAAGAATGGAATAAACACTACAAAAGAGAACAACACAGGCACACTTAGGCTTCCAGTTGCACCCCGCCGCTATGGTCTAGTGGCTAAAGCACTCGGCTGCTGACCCGCACGTCGCGGGATCCAATTCCGGCTGAGGCGGCTGCATTTTCAATGGAGGGGAAAATGCTGTAGGCCCGTGTGCTCAGATTTGGGAGCACATTGAATAACCCCAGGTGGACACAATTTCCGGAGCCCTAACAACTACGCCGTCTTTATTAATCATATAGTAATTTTAGGACGTTAAACCTTACATATCAATCAAATCAGGACTTCCAGTTGCGAGGTGCGCTTGTGTCAGTCCCTTCTCTAATCAGTGTTGCATACGGTGCTCAATTTTTTGTATTGACAATGAACCATTACCCGATAGCCCAAATGGCTCTTTTGCAACAGCGCACACGTAATCAGTTGCACTACTCAATTATACGATCATACAACCTACTGAAATCTTCAGGATCCCTTAGAGATAATTGCTCACTCACCGAGTTTCGCCTGCACGCATCCTTGATGGCTGGGTCGTTGGCGAGATCAGAAGCGCCTGTATTTACGCTTACGTGCACAATGAAGCTGTTCAGACGAAGCGCCTCCTTAAGTTCCCGGCAGATGTTGTGGAACTGGATCATTCGATCACTGTTGGGATCGCTCTTTTGAAGATCGACAGCGAGTGAAATGAACGTTCGGTTGCGTTCGACCAGTCGACCAAGTTCTCTGGCGTTTCTTTTGTTAAAAGTGACGGCCTTGAAGGAGATGAACTGGATAGTGCGATTTTTTCCGAGGGCACGAAACAGGTTAGCCACGTCAGTCTCGGGAACACGAACCATGGACAGCGACAAATGCCTGTGTAAGAAAAGAGCCATGCCGAGTATCATAAAAGAAATGCTCGTAATATGCGAAGGTTTATTTTTTTTTGAAGAGTTACGAAGGCATATGTGCAATATTACATTGGTAAATGAATGACTAGTGTACATCAACGTGCTCAGCTAGTGATTCGCTCATAAACAGGCAAAGGTTGACATAGCAGATCTCAAACCTAAATACATATGGTGCACGTATGGTCTTGATAATTGCATTTGGTGAAACACACATGGTCCGCTTAGACCATTGTCTTTTTTCAATCAGCGTCTCCCTAACCGGCTTTGATTGCTCAGTGTGTTCTTACATTAACTTATTCTGTGCATGGCTGTGTTTTCTACTGGCAATATCATCGCTGGAAACAATTTTGCGCTTAGCAAATAATACGAACTCAGTGGCGAGCAATGTTTCTATGCTTTACTATGTATTTCCGTACATGCCGTTACTATAGCGCAATCGACGAAAACAAAAAATCCTCGCAATAGTTTAGAGGACACCACGCTTCTCGGAAAGATTGATGAAAAATATCATAAAGAATGCCGGCCTGCTACCCTAAAACTTTTATTATAGATGCCGTTGTGGGCATCAAGCAAGTGTGCTTGCATCAGTTACCCAATTAGTGTTAAGAAAAAGCTCTGAAAGGCCGCTCTTCTAGCTTTCGCTGCGACTGTGCTACGCCTTCCGCGCAGACCTGGTCTTCTTCTGACATGGTTGAAAATTCGGACGCTTTCACGACTGCCAAAAGCCCCATGAAGCCAATGTATAACAATCTCAAAAGGATCAAAATGTGGGCCAGTTGGTAATTCATTTTCTTCGTTCAGTGAACTAGGAGCGCAGAGAAAAACACAAAGGACCCTCTTTCGCCCGTCCTCGTGTTGTGTGGTTCCTCGCTTCGTCCTTTGTGTTTTTCTCTGCGCTCCTAGTTCGCTGAACGAAGAAAAAGTATAACAATCTCTCAAGTTTCAGATGCCGAAACTTTTCAAAACTTCAAAATGTTTATATACTGCCTAACACATTGTCAGTAAGCATACGTACACAAAACACAGCCGATTCAGTGCTGTGGCGAGCTCTTAAAGTTAGCTCTGCGTCAATGTCAGGACAATATGCAGTGAAGCATACCATGAATAAAGGGGCACTGGGAGATCTTGCAGTTCTGGGCCGGGGTTTGGCAGCCTGTATTTGTCATTTCCTTTATCTTTCCCCACAGATTTATTGTTTCATTGCTTTTTGGCATGGACACCAAAAAAAACAAAATTGATTGCTAAATCTCATAATTTGGCATGCGGGCATTGCTGTAAACAAATTTTTATCATAGCAACCCTACTGAAACGTTCCGTATGAAATCTTACGGAAAATATATGGACTCCATAACATTTCCTTATGCTACATACGGAAAAAATATGGAGTTTTATGGAAATATACGGAAGTTGTATGGCATTTACGGAAAGCTTCTTATGGAGTATAAGGAAGGATAAGGAAATTGTATGGCGTATACGGAATGCTTTTTATGGAGTATACGAAAAGATAAGGAAAACGTATGGCATATATGGAAAGCTTTTTATGGAGTATATGGAAGGATAAGGAAAGATAAGGAAACTTATGGAGCATACGGAGAGTTCATGATGGAACATATGGAAGGATAAGGAAAGTATATGGAGTGTACAGAAGCTTTCATAAGGAAAATGCAGAATGTAAAGTCTTACGGAAATAAACAGATTTTGTAAGGTGCTTACGAAAATGTGCAATAGTGTATGAAAGGCATGTGGATTGTTGCAAAAATGTGGAAACTCTACAGTTGTTGTCACATTTTCAGCAGGAAATCCGAGCTCTATAAAGTTATAAATGAATGCACAGTGACATATATAGTACAAATGAGTAACGCAGGCTAGTCTGTGTTGTCAGTCACCGCTGTTCGCCCTTTTCCAGAATGAATACAACTTCTACAGATGGCCAGGTGCTAAAGTCTGTCACACGGAAAATGTGTCATTCACAAGGAATGACAATAACTGTCATTTTAATTGCATGCTGTCACACGAAAACAAATCAAGCAAAAAAGCATAACTTCAAGGGCTCGTTTTTTGGTAGAAACAATAATATAGAGAACTAAATTCAATGTGAATGAACTTGTCAATATTAATGAAATTGTTCTCATCAACATTGGCACAAAGAAATGTCATTTTAAAATATCGACCATGAGTTTAGCTCTCCTGAGCACCGACAAAAGAAATGAAAATCTATGGAAACTAATTGCATGTAGCCTAAAAATAATTTTTTATTGATAGTGTGTGCTCCTACAATATAAATACAGCTATGCACAACTTGCCACAGCTTCACGACAGAAACGAGGTAGGGGCAGAGGGAGTGGTCTGAAAAATAATTAAGTATGAGAGCACAACTGATATGTACAAACACATAATGGTGCTTATCATTGATGCACGGATGGTCGTGTATAGAGCTGGGTCATTTTGAGATTTTCAAAAGCATTGTTTCAGACCACCATGCAGATTACGCATCAATTGTAGTGCTACATAAGACACAACTTATGGGCCAGCTTTAATGAATAAGAAGATTATAGGTTAAACAAATGCTTTAAAATATATCATATCATGGCTGTATGGACGCATACAAGCTATGTAAAGCGCAATAAAGTGAGGACGCATGAGCTTCTCTAGATGCTTCAGTTCTACATAGATGCTTCAACTGTGCTGCAAAGAAATTTAACCAATGCCTGTGTGTGCAACATTGTCCATTTTAAACTATCTATATGTATATATAAAATTCCTACTGCGAGTTAAGCTACGTAGCACTCCATAACTCTTCCTTTTATTAAGGGCAATTTTTCAAACAATCAACATTATTCATTTTCTGTCTCATGACTTCGTAACCGCAATTCTTGGTTTGGCTCGATCACAATTGTGCAGCCCTTATTTTGGAGGAATCAAAAAACATCAAAATATATTTTGGAACTGCTTCTCGGTGATATTGCCTTCCCTCAACTGCCACAGCTTGAGATGAGTCATATAGCAAGTCTCGCGCATATCTAGGGCCTACCCTTGAAGAAACTGGTCCGGCTGTGAAATGCTCAGTTTTTTCTCAAATAAATTTTTTGGTTTGAGTTTTCGCACTTATCGAGTCCCTTCACAATCAAGCAGACCCAATGTTTCCCTTAGTCCTTAATTTTGTTATATTATGAAATAAATAAAAAAATTAATAATGAAAATAAAAATACTAATAACTGTTGCGCAAAAAACACAGTCCCACATACGTACTTGAACGCAATATTGCTTTTATTTTGTTTTAGAACCTAAGGCATTAGAAAAGATAGCAGTACAATAAAAACATTGAAAAAAAAACAAAAAAAATTAAACCTGGCGGGACTCGAACCTGCGCCGCTCAGTTGTGCTCGCGTACGTGAACTGAGTTTAAGTTATGTATATAAATTTGCTTTTTACACGCTATGTGTTGGCATATCTATGTACGATATGCGATCGTATCTATTGTTGTGTGCATATGTTTTGGGATTGTATATACGTCACATGCTTTTCGCATGTCTTTCAACTATAGATTGCTGCTATAGATTGCAACTATAGATTGCTGCGGATGAAAACAAGTATTTTTACACCCACACACAAGCTTGAGCAGTTGAAGGTTGTTTCCGGGGGCTCTCTTGCGATTGATTCGGCCACCACGGGTAATTAGAGTGATACGCTATTAATCCCTGCATCTAGCTGTATTCCACTTAGTAGCTCTATCGCTTGATGACAAATCGAGCGCGGGGCGCGACGCTATTGCGCACGACCATGCCTCGCGTAGTGGCGACATCAGCTGATTGCGCCGGCTGGCTTGCTTCGATTTGCTTCAGAGCAAAGAAATGTCATACCTTGAAAGATTGCGTACTGCACTATGTCAAAATGTTACTGCTTTGTAGCCATCCTATGATTCATTGAGAATTGATAACTCTGATATCACTACTGTAGAGCTTTGCGTCGCCGACACGCACCGAACGTGAAACCGCACTACGTCTGTCGTAGAAGCAGTAGGAGGTTGTCGTCTGCTAGAGCAAAAACAAAACAAAGACCTGCGAAAATATTCATAAGTTGTAACTAGTTTTTTGAAGAACCGTTTACCACTTTTAAAGTTAATTTGCCAGATAACATACCTTTTTTCAGTTTATAGCACCGACAGATGTTCTTTTATTGTCCTCACACAGATATCCAAGTCAAATCCATTCACAGCTAAAGCCACATGTTGTTAGTCTTCTTTGTTTCTGTGGGCATGCCGTTTGGGTGCGTCTCTCATGTGTTCGCGCTGCTACACATGAGAGCACGAAATGTTAAATTTACGCAAGGAAGCGCCGTTCCTCGTTCGTGTGATGTGCTAAAATTGCGCCCTATTCCCGCGGTTGTTCGAGTGCGGATCAAGTGCGAGTCGTCCAAGGAATCGGCGGGTTGGGCGGGCGCTCGAAGGACTCCGAGGTGACGGCTGACGCCTGTGGTCGCTTTCCAGGACAGTGTGAAAGAAACTAAAGGTAAGGGGGACACTTTTTTATGTAGACCAAGTATGCCACTCAGTGCAGGTGTGTGTTGCTGCACTCGAACGAGGCGTCGTGAAACGGCAACCTTACGCGCCTTTGCGAGTGCGGTTGCCGATTCGCTTTGACAACGCTAACGCCAGCAGAGCCATGGCGCATCGGCGCGGCCTTACCGGAGCTAATTCGAGACAACTGCGGCAACATGCATGTGTATGGTGATCGATTTTTTTCATATGTGCAATGTAGTGAGGAAGACGCACACGGCGCTTGTTACGTTGTTGATTAAACGAAGCCTGCAGTGCCTTTTGATGCAAAGCAGCATTTTGTTTACGTTCGCGGGCGATACAATTTTTAACTTGGCTATATTCACCTAGCCAACCGCCTAAGTGGGTTGATTAGCATACGTTATCGGTAGAGCGTTATTATGCCCCTAAACAGTGGCGTGTGCTTGTTGAAAGATATAATGTGTGTGCCTAGTGTAGAGAGAGAGAGAGAGAGGTGTTCGTGCAATCTGCATGTGTACCTGCAAGGCGCCTTTGCTTGTAACTAATAATGTACCGGCCAGCACCTACATTGTACGCCTGACTTTGAAGAAAACTTGCATGCACAATGTGAGATTTTGTAATCTGCCAGAGTTGCTTTTTATAAAATAATACACTGCCAGCATGTTCAAAATATGTTTCGCTGCTGTGTGGCAGGGGTGCAGTTATCACGCTGTTGTGTAGTTGCTGATGCAAGCACTTATAGTTTTGATGCGTTAATATTTCTCATCTAACTCATCAGGTGTTTGGCTGTTTCAGCACAAACAAGGCAAACAGAGAAGGAAGACGGGTAATGACAGGACCAGTGCCGACTTTTGTTCGCAGGAGAATACCCATGTTGGTGTATTTATTGTGACAGCCTTTCTGTGTTGCTTTTTTGCCCAATTTATGCAACAACACAGTTGTAAGCAATATGAGAGAGAACACTGAAATTAGCTTTTAAAGATCATGGTGACTAAATGCCTAGTAACTCACAGAACAAAGTAACAACAAAAGACATCAGTATGATCAATGTGGATGAGTACAGTCTTGCATCTAAAAATATATTGTGCAAAATGTTGCCTAAGTAAGAAACCTCTCTATGTTTGCAAATAGTGTGACGTCACTTCGAGCACCGTGCCAGCCATTCCCTCCCTCTGTGCAAGGGCTGGTTGGCAAGGAAGTTGTTTGTGACGTTCCTGATAGACCACTGAGATGTATGCGATTCTAAACCTGTAGCCTAATATATACGTAATCTTTTGTGCAGTTACATCGCTGCATCTGACACCTCCAACTTATTTGCATATTTACATTGCTCCCTTAGGACCTAACACACAAACTTGTTGTTTGCATTGTCACTTCATGAATATCGAGCGGTAAAGGTACTGAGTATATGTGAAACAAGAATCTCTGCTTATTACATGAAGAAATATGAGGCCTTCGATAAAACGAGTTATACCTTTATTGAGCTTGCGTACTCGTCGGGGCGATTCATACATGCAGCTTCAGCAAATGGTATCTTCCAGCCCGGTGACTTTGCAATTTTTTTCTGCACACAGCGCAAACACCGAGATGTACCCACTCGCAGATGGTCGCGTCAAGTGCATATTTACCTTGACTAAAACGTCGAATCAAGTTTTTTCATCGACCGGTCCCTGCCATGAGTGCTAACGTCTTCGCAAACAAGACACATTGTTATTGACACTGCACACACCACACACAGTATTCTCAGTTGAACCGATATTCTCAATACCTTTCAATGCACACTACATGCCGCAATTAACAGTGCACATTTTTGAAGACTATGCCGCTGTTGCTCGCACAGGCCACCACGTGTGTTCACTTCTTCAAGATAAACAGACAGCGTGGCAAATATTCTACCACACAGTTTACCGCACAGTTTACCGCACAGCTGGATGTTTGCTGACACATACTACAGGTAATGTTGACATTGTAACGTGAAGTGTAAGCTTTCAAAAATTAAAACTTGCCCCAAACACCGCACGACTGTAGCGGGCTGAGCCACCAGCGGGAGTGTTTTTCCAGCCACACCTTTTACATGTGGCAGTGACATCATGCTGTGACGTACCTCGGTAGGGGCCTATCGCTGCATACTTTATGTGAATGAGGGTCCTGTTAGTGAAAGCAGGCATTGTTGATTTCGTAACTTGTTCATGCCCAACTGGACCTTCATTTGCACAAGTTGTCTGACTGATATTCAGGTGAACTTTTGTGTAATAATTTATACAGTTGGCAGTCTGTGCTTGCCCCATACTGTTGTTACTGGTGTTTCTTGTTGTTACTTTGCACTGTTCATTACTACTCACCTACAGAAACTAGCCTATCTTGCCGCTGTTTTGGACAAGATGCAGCTGGCAAGTGCGATAGTGTTCATAACTCTAAATTCTCGAGCAAAAATTATCGTTTCATATCAGTACAATATAAGAAATCATTGATTAAACATGAATCTGTGTTCCTTTACCTAATGCTCAAAACTTTTATATCGAATTGAATGGTGTTTATAAAAAAACATGGGTTTTAGCTAAACTTCATGCTCTTTTCTTGAAGAGCTGACAAAACGCCATTGCATGCTTACTTGCCATGAATTAGACTGTGTTCGAAATACATTGCAATTCTTCACCAGACTGCCAGTACACTTCACATTGGGGGAACATTTATTAATCATGGATTGATTAATTAAAAACGGAAAGAAAGAAGCGGCAGGCCGGGATACTTGATATTGGCATCCGTTTTGCTACCCAGCGCATTATCATGCAAACTTCCTATAGAGTGGTTATGCGTCTTGCATGTGTGTCTGTAAACCAAGAACTTTGGGTAGAACTACATTTATCTTACAAATGGTTGCAGGACTGTGGAGGCTGTAGGGCTGCTTAGGAATGGTAGAAACCCTGGACGTGTTCAACCTTGCTGCATCAGCTCCTTGGTGTTTTCACGGCATCTTTACAGATGTGTTGAAACCTGCTTGCTTTACTCACCCAACACAAGGAAAAGTATAATATGGCAGCACCTCTTGTGCTTGCCTTACATCCCAAGTATATCAAATATTTACCTTGCCTTGGGGCCTGTAATTTTTAAAGAGACACTTCTTTTTGCTTTATATTTGAGTCTTGATGCTTCGACAGCAATGTATTTGTGTTTGACAGCAAGTGTTCTTGAACAAATAACTGATCTCAATAATGACAAAACATCCTTCATACTTGGTCCTTAGCGTAAGCTAGCACTTATCTGTAGCAGATTCAATTATTCATTTTTTGCTGGGATGATAATGGGCAAGTAGCAAAGGCAAGTTCAGATTGGAGTGGTCGGTGACGTCTGTTCAGGCTCTGCCATATTGCTTTGCAACCAGAGTTACTTGTGGTCACATATACAATGAAGCCACATGACGTGCATTCTATATGAGATTACCATATCACATTTCACTGCATCTTAGTATGTGCCAAATAAATGATGAAGGTGTGGAGATATCATTAGCTTGCCGCTATAAAGGGACCCTAAACCAACACAAGGTTGAAATTTAGTCGTGGTGTTGCAGCTGTGTAAGACTCTACAATGAATGCATAGCCGTGATAATTTGTCTATATGTTGTCGCAATAGTAATGTTACACACATTGTACGATACAAAAGAGGTCCTCGCTTATTTCGCTTTTTTTCGCTATGCTTCTTTCTTGTCTCTTCTTGCCAAGTGCTCCTCCTCACTGTGCAAGGAGCAAGAACAGTGGGTACACAAACACGTATTTAAAAAAAGTGTTGTAAGGTGAGCACTGAGACGCTGAACACTTCCAAAAGGCCCAAAGAGGTAAAGGTATTGTTTCTAGCTACTTTTTGGGCACCCATAGCTGGTTGTGCTGCTGCAGTTAAAAAATAAGTTAAATGTTAAAAATTAATTGGAGATGGTTTTGGCACCCATAATTGCAGTTACATACAGAACTAGGTTTCCATGCGTAAGCAAAATTTGTTCACTCTAAATGAATCCTAATGATATGTGAAATTCAGGAAATATTCACAGAAAAGCTCAGGAAAAGGATAAGTGATTGCCCCTTGAATGTGAAGGAGATATCCTTCTTCTAAAAGGTCAATAGACAGTCTAGTAGTCTCGATATTACATGCACTATAAAATATTCTGGTGTGGTGCTTTTCATACATGTTATAATGAGAGGGGTTTTTAATATAACTGTCGTCACTTTGCCCTGCATTGCTGAAATTGTTCACATAGTTATAATACATGAATCACTGCATGCCTTTTGATTTTATGCAAATGGTTTGCTTACCCAGTCGGTTTAACTTGATTTGGTTAAAATCATAAATGCTCTAAAATTTTTTTTACTATACAGCAGGTTTATTTTTAAAATACGCAACCATTGATGTGAACGCAGTTGGTGGCGTGCTTGATTAATCCTTCACTATCACCACTCTAACTACACCTGCTACAGTGCATAGTGTGACAAAAGTAATGGTACTTAACATTACTGGCAGCATGCACTTTTATGTCTCAAAATAGGTTAAAAAGCCTGGTAAAAATGTGTGTACGTTTTTTTTTCGCTCCAACTAAATATTCTGGTCTACTCAAGGTAGCTTCCGCTCTTTTAAGTTCCTCAAACTTTTAGGTGTTCAAAAGAAGTATCATGCCATATACTTTCTTTGTCAGCCTACTCACCACTCTAATAATGAGAATTACCCAACAACATTACCCAGTAAAATAAAGGGATGTTATAAAAAGTAATGTCAATTCAATTGTCAAAAAACGTTGCCAAGTTACGTTTTTGTTCACTTTTCTTTTCACAACTTTGTTAAAGTTACTTTTGATAACACCCCTTATAGTTTGTTTGGCATCATTTTCTGCTAGTTCTCATTATAATGTGTTCAACAAAGACAACAAACCCTTAAATTTAGAGTTCTTTCCTTTACTCATGAATCTGAAACAGTGAATCTCAGTAATCTTAGCGGTGTGTGACTTGTTTTTTTTTTGATCAGTTGTGCATGTGTTCAAGTACATGCATTTAGGTGGGAGGGCGAACCATTGCCACCTCCTGTGACTAGCAGATTTTCTGAGAACTGACAGATGCATAATGCTGCCAAAGAAGTATAGGGATATTGGAAGTAATCGTAACGTAATTGCAATCGTAATGTAATTGCCAGTAGGCAAAAAAAAGGTGTCCCACACTCGCCATAATGGTAACAGGCAGCGCTGACTGACTCTTCCATGTATAAATGCACATATATACCGTACAAAATGGAAGAGGGATAGCCGCCATGGTAGCTCAGTTGATAGAGCATCGGACATGTTATTCGAAGTTCGCAGGCTCGGTCCCTGTACAGGGTAGGTTATCTTTTTTTCCTTCTACTTTTCTTTCTTCACAATTACAACACTTCTATTCTTCTTGAAGATTTTTTGGTGTAAAAAAGGTACCCTATATTCTGAAGAGGCAAACAGATTGCGCCAGTGTACGAGTTAGCTCTTGTAGTGGTTACAAGTAAGATATGTTTTGAAGAATAAATCATTCTGCCACTTGCCTAAAGAATGACTACAGGACATGGCGCTGGATGCACTTGGTTATTTTTGAATCAAGCTGTCTTGTATTCTATTTTTATAAATTACATGGGATACACATGACGGTATCACATACTTTAGCGCCACAAAGATTATGCAGCGAGCAATGTTATAAATGCGAAATTGCATAAGGATAAGGTGAAACCTGCACCCTCAACGAGAATGTACAAAAAGCACAGGGTGCAGACGTCATTCCTTCTGCCCGTGCTTTTCAAGTGCGAGCTGTTTTCACCTCGTTCTGACCAACTAACTAGATTGAGACCTGTTGTTATAGTGCAAGAGGATGCTCCACGGGAAACTAGGTTTGTCTCAAACTCTGTGTGTGTCTTTCAACCTATATGGTGCCCGGTTCAAGAGTTCATGCAGACCAGATCGTGTAAAACAGGACCGTGTAAAATGGACCGTGTAAATAAAATAAAATGGACCATGTAAATAAACAGGATCGTGTAAAATGTCGTTTTCGTGTGCAACTGTAGTTGTGGTTGTGCTGAATGACCTTTCTTTGTATACACTACATAAGAAACTTGCTCCTTTAGAGTCGAGTGCATCTTCGGATCGATTGTAAATGTTTGCATATGCGAGGCCTTAAGTTTTATAAGAAATTCCTCAGTGTGCCACGAGGAAATGTGTGTTCAGCGAAAATTTGTATATCATCATATACAACTCTTAAAGCCTCGTCTACAACTTTATGCAGGTTGACCTTGAGCAGAAAACGAGGAGCGGCAGCAGCCCCCAAAAAAGAGCAAGCACCCTCCAAGCTCCCGAAGCTCTCTTCGATAGGAACAGCAAGGTCACTGTGTGGCATTGAAAACCATTGCAAGGAGTGCCTTATCAGTACACTGTGCTGCTTTTTCATCGCAGAAGATGAAGTTGACCACTCCAGAGGAACTTCACGCGGTGTATTGTGAGTTCTTCAGTGGTCTTGTTTTTGTCCAGCCAGCAGTTAAGAAATCATGTGTCAGATTCAGCCAGGATAGCTAGAGGGAGTCGGGCAGGCATGTTTGGACATTTGTCTAGCCAAGTAGTGCCAACTTTCGCACTGGTCCTGTTGGAGTTACTGCCACAATCACAGAAGCTACGTCACCTCTCTAAATGTACAGATGTGTCGGGGAAGATTAGCTGCATTAGGTTTTTCTATAACTGATAGCTGCCAACATTCTTCATTATAAAGGAGTTTGTTTCTCACTTATGGGTGTAAAGCCCTCTACAGAAAAAAATGCAACACGTGTACTTCCAGAAGACTCCAAGGCCCTACTTGTAGGTTTTTTCGGCTTGTATCATAAGCACCTCGTTTGGGGTACATGAACATTTTATAAACATGTACAGCGAAAATTTTGGATGGCTGGTCGTTTTGTCGTTATCTTGTTCCTCGCAGTATTTTTAAGCATGTTGTGCATTACGTTGTCAATCTGGTTCATGTGCATAGAAGACATTACGAAGTTTCAGGCTACAGTATAAAAAGCCTGGAAGCAAGCTATCAATAATTTTTTAACAGAGTTGCTTAATCTGATACATGATACATCACCAAACTTTCGTGCGTATTCATCAATGTAAGCTCGTCTTAGTGTTATCCAAAATGAAGATGTGAGCCGACAGATGGAAACATCTAGTGGGGTAATCAGAGTGAACAGTAGAAGTGCTTCAGACAGGCTGGCCGATGTTGCGATAGGAGGACCTATTTTTTAGAAGTCACCTTGTCATCCTTGGCGTGTTAGTTTAAATAGGGTCAGTAATGACATCATCTTTTGGTGTAGGCGTGTGTGCCTGTTGGAAATGTTTGTCTGAAAAAAAACCTATAACGCAGAAGAGTGCTGCCCTTGCTTCTTTTCAAGTTCGGTTGCGCTGATACAAAGTGTTCTCCTGTCGGAGGTTGGGGGTAAGGGAAGCAAAAAAAAGATAAATGATAGAAAAGAAGAAAAAAGAAGAAAGAAAAGGGGAATGCAAAGTAAAAGGAGTGCTATACTGCTCCTACTTTGCATCCCCCCTTTTTTCTTTTTTTTCCTTGTTTTCTTTTTTCACCTTTTTTGTTACATTTGCATTGTCCCATCTAGTGCATGAATCAATGACACATGGCTTTGCTATAGCAAAGATGCCTATGTGCTGTTGGATTGAACAGTGCATTGTACTTCATTTAGTTAATTACAGACTGATCAGTCTTGCAATAAGTGCTTCCTGTCTATCACCACACATGTTCAAATGAAAAGTTTGTGCTTGGCTCTTAGTATGCTGGTATATAGCTTGTGTCTTGGACTACTCAAAATGAATGTTATTTTGCTGCTGTTTATAGTAATGAATTTATCCAACATGAAAATATCTTGCCTTGTGAACTTTGTCGGACCTGCCTTTCTTTTTCTTTCTTATGCAGGCATTGTATGTGAGGGAGGGAGTAACAGAGAGGTGATAGCTTGAGCTTCGGAAGAATAAATGCTGGCAGTCAGGCAATTACGCATCAAACATCCCAGCCATTTTGCCAACTGTCCTAAATGTGTTTTGAAAAAAAAATATTGTGCTCGTTTACTGTATTTTTCTGAAAACAGCAAACTGCTAAAGTATATCGCAGAGAACAAAATATTAGGCAACGTTGGTGCCTTCTGGACTTCCCAGGATGTCGTCTGGGTGTTGTTTGTAAAAAGTAAAAAGTGTTTCAAAAATACTGCCTCTTCTACACCAAATTCGGTCTAGGTATTAAGTAAAGGTGATTGTGTGTAGTGCATGAAGCTCAGTAATATTAGTGCAATTTTTTCGCCACATCAAAAGCAAGGAAGCAGTTTTCTTTATATGGCAAGTTATATGATTACACTTCGTCTTAAAGTAGAAATGAATTTTTGAAGTTTTCTTATGATGGCTGTTTTCTGCATTTGATATACGACAGCTTCCGTTCCGAAGTTCCCCATGGGCCTAAATAGGAGACTTTTAAAATCATTTTCCTCATTTAAACAAAAATTGTAATGATAACACTTGCCATGTAACAAGAACTGTTTATTTGCTTTCAACTTACACACAAAAGTAATTTTCAATTAGACAAACACACAGCTCAAATTGCATCTCAATGTGGACAAAAACGACTATATAGTGATATTTGTAATCAGGACCTAACATTATTTTTTTTTCGTGAAATATAACTTCTGTGCAGTGAGTATTTGTGGCTCAAATATTCATACAAAATGCAGTATTGCCATACAAGAAACGCAAACGATAAACAGTTTGGCTGAATTCTTCAAAGCTTATGTAGTGGAAAAATTGCACTAATGTTACTTGGCTTCAAATACATTAAGAAGCATCTTTACTTAATATGTAGATCAAATTTGATATGCCAAGAAAAAGCGGTACTTTGAAATTTTTCTCACAAATAACACCCGCACGACATTCTGCGAAATTTTGAAGGTACCCACGTGACCACTACTTTTTTCTCTTCAAAACATTTCTGCAAATAACTATTTTCAGAACAGTAAATTACCATCATTTTTTAAACTATACATCTGTGATGGTCGCCAGGCAGTATGGTTTGTATGTTTCGTGTAGAGTAGCCCAGTGCGAAAAACAACAAATGGCTGAGCATCCTTTGACGCTCGTGCAATTTTGAAAGCATTTGTTTGTTAGCAGCAATTCAGTTAAGCCCTTGTCTTTATGCTTAGGCCCAGAAACAAAACACAAGTAACCAAAGTAGTCCTAAGAGTCATGTAGTCTCGCTGTTCCAAGGCTTGTGGAGCCTAATTTAGTGCAAGCTTCACCATTTTTTGAAAATTTTCAACCAACAGGTTTTGGAGGCACAGTGCATTTTCAGCTAAATTGTTTCACACCAGTTATATAGATAAAAAGCGGAAAGTAGAGGTAAAAATACCATTTTAAAGGCATTGTAGGTAATAACAAAAAGGACTGCTTTCTTTTTTTGTGTGGTGCTTTGCCTGAACGCTGTGCTTTTTGTGGTATAGTTCATTGTCTATTGAACATAGGCCTTAAAAACTAACATTAGCCATGTTGAGGTCGACTTCTTGGTTATAGTCATAGTAGCCATATTAAAAATTATGACTTCAAACTTGATTGTTCTTTTGAAGATTTTTTCCTTGCGTATTGATATTTGAGAGTCTTAGTCAATTTTGTTATAAGAAAACGTGATGTCATAATAGGGTCACTTTTTGTAGGGTCGTTCAGTTCTACCTTACCTTTTACATTCCTAATAGAGCAGTTATTTTCAATATCGGTATTTAAAATGGAATGAGCATGCTGTATGTAGTAAGGTGTAAGCACTTACAGATAGCACATGCACCCAACTTTTCTGTTGGCAGTTTATTTCTGTTATTCTTGATTTATATGTAGGGTTTCACGTCCGAAAACTACTATATGATTATGAGAGACGCCGTAGTGGAGGGCACTGGAAACTTCGACCACTTGGGGTTCTTTAACGTACACCCAAATCTGAGCACACGTGCCTACGGCATTTCTGCCTCCATCGGAAATGGAGCCGGGGTTTGATACCGCGACATGCGGATCAGCAGCCGAATTTCTGTTACTCTCGCTCCCCTATATGTGTGCAGTTCGGTTATAGTTATCTGGCTTCCACAGATTTTTAATGGCACCTGCCTGGTCCTGCTTGCTTTCATGGTGATTTTAACCTTCACAAGTTCCATAGGTTTAACTCTCAAAATTGTTCGAGATGCCAATTTTGTGCACAAACTGTATAGTATAAAGGCAGCAGATGTACATGCACACACTATTAAATGTTCATTGAGAGCTTTCACTTGCAGTTCCTAAAGTTTTACTGTGCAGGAAGCATTTAAATCATAATTTCATAAGGACATATTAATCGATTATCTCTACCATTGAAAATCGTGACAACCTAGTTATTTTCAATGTGATAAGCATGCTGTTTTTTTTATGTGGCAGAACTAATTTATACACTCATTCCTTCTATTATTCACATATGCATAACATGAAGGATTGTGTGCCTTACATTTTCAGTTTCATTCTGTGTGTTATATTTCTTGTGCATGTAAACTATTGTGCTAACATGTGTCTGATATTATTTGTGCCAATTATTTTCATTTCCAGGTGCCCATGAAGGACACATAAGTTCTATGGCAGTGACCTTCGAAATTTACAGTGGTGCCGGAGTCTCAAGCAGCATTTCGCCGATCTCCACAAGACATTCACGAGATAAACACAGCGCCACACTTTCACAGTGCTATGATTATTATTTCTGTTTAAACATTTCGTTCTAAAATTGCTGTTACATTGTGCCACCATCCTGTGGCTTAGGTGGAGCTCGTGAAATTACGGTGCAGTCACCTCATTTGTGTACGATCAACACTGCAATGTCACTATTCACAGCTGGAGCATACAGACAAATAAAAAAATATATTGATTGTAGCAGGGCTGATGTCTATATTAATGCTTCTCTATTGATAATAATAACTTTATAAGTTCTTTAAGTCTTGCATAGAACACTGCATTAATGTGTTGCAATGTAACCACCATTTATGATCGCTAGCATGTTAATTTAGTAGTTTTGTAATGTATTTTATTTAAAAGGTAATTTTGCTTCCGCATCACGACAATTAGAAAGATGCCGATGATTCAATCTCTCATCATGCACATTTAAGAAATATTGTGATTTGTACACAGTATTGCATGTACTCAAGATGTGGACGTCTATTCAATTTACACATTATATTGCTTCGCACTAGATTCAGACGTAACATGCACACATTTGAGTAATTTCCGCATGATACGTCTTTCCATAAGATGCGGAGTCCGCATCATATGTCTTATGCGGAGTCCGCATCATACGTCTTCCGCATTCCAATAATACTGTACTTGAGGTCTCCGCATCTTACGGAACGTTTCAGTAGGGAATAATACAAAATGTCACGGTATATCAGCGCTTAATTGTTATAACCAGTATATCGCTAAAACTCGTGTTTATATAAGTGGGTGTGATTGAACTTCATTTTTAATGGGATCAAAAACACTACCACGGCCCCTGTATAAAAAGCAAGGTTGTTTCTTATCCAGTGGCCGTGACACTACCTTTTAACTGCGCGATCGAGGCTTGCTTATGATTTTTGTTGGCCGCATGCCCTGTGCTGTGTATGTCGATGTCTCTATGTTTATTTTCAGGAAGATACAAGCGCGCCTTTGTTCTGTAGCGTAAACTCCGGTCACATGACTGGCATGATTGCGGTAGGGCGACTCGTGGAATAGTTTACAAAGAACTTCAGCCACTTTCCACTTTTATGGCAACCTAAGGTTACACTTATTTCGATGTTTTCACTCCCATTAGCATAAGTAACCACTTTTTTTTACTTGTAAATTATAATTGAACTGCATATTTTGGTAGTACGGCTGTGCATGATTGCACAGACAAAAAACAAACTTGGGGTCACCAGTACGCTTTGCTTAACCGAGTGCCACCTTTAAAACTCAAAAGAAACATACAAAGTTAACAACGACGCTTTGTGTCCTCAATTAGTATCGATTGGTGGAACACCACCATCAATATGAAAAATGGTTACACGAATCGTTAAAGTTGGTATGACAAGAAAGTAGAACGTGCCTTTCGAGGGGTAATTGAAGGCTTCTTTCACACCGATATTAAACAGTTTTCACAAACTGTATAGTGTTCACCAGCTACAGCACTATTTAACCTGGGCGAACCCAAATTGGAACTTGGTGCTAGATCTTCATCCGGGTGAAGGAGTCAGTTATCAATGAATGAGTAAACAATTGTGGTAGATGCAGATGTTTACGCAGAGAGCGCAATTATGGAAAGGGGCGTTATAGCTAGTAAAGTGTCGCACACCGGAGGCCTAACTTGAACTAAGGTCACCATTCTGCGGCATGTTAAAGTGTTTTGGGGGCGAAGTTCCCTAAGCAATGGGTCGTGCATCCGCGATGTATCGTAGTAGTAGTAGTATTAGTATTAGTAGTAGTAGTATTAGTAGTATTAGTAGTAGTAGTATTAGTAGTAGTAGTATTAGTAGTAGTAGTATTAGTAGTAGTAGTATTAGTAGTAGTAGTATTAGTAGTAGTAGTATTAGTAGTATTAGTAGTAGTAGTGGTAGTATTAGTAGTAGTAGTATTAGTGGTAGTGGTAGTAGTAGTATTAGTAGTGGTAGTATTAGTATTAGTAGTAGTATTAGTGGTAGTGGTAGTATTAGTAGTAGTAGTATTAGTAGTGGTAGTGGTATTAGTGTATTAGTGGTAGTGGTAGTGGTATTAGTGGTAGTGGTATTAGTAGTGGTAGTGGTAGTAGTAGTGGTATTAGTGGTAGTGGTAGTGGTAGTAGTAGTGGTATTAGTGGTAGTGGTAGTGGTAGTAGTAGTGGTAGTGGTAGTGGTAGTGGTAGTGGTAGTGGTAGTAGTAGTAGGTAGCCCCCTCCACAGCCGGACAGCAAGAGCGGCACGCGCGCACCCTTTTGAATTATGGAAGAGGCGCGTGCACGTTGTTCATAAATAAAAAGATAGTTTTTTCTGTTGAAATAACCTAGAGACTAGTATCGGTGACTTATTCTCTAATAAAATTTGCCTTAAATTTGATGCGTATTAAAAAAACTAGTATCAGAAGGACGCACTTTGAGAACTATCTCATCAGACAGGGTTGCCACGTTAAACTCTCTGGGCTTAACCTCTTTGGTTTTAGCAAGGTTTAGCGAGGGTTTGGCTGCAGTGCTTTAAACTATAGTGGCGGTGAGACGTAGGATTAAGGTAGATAGACACGAAGTGCAGGCAGTAAGAGTGCGCTCATGCCGTTCCTCTAGTCCGGCCGTGCCACCTCTCATTCAGTCCTTATAATGTCCGCTGGATGGTGGTACTTGTACATGATGAATATATGTTGAAAAGATGCGACATGGTTGTACTTGCAGTCTTAACTAGATGGATGGACGAATGGACAGACGGACGGATGGACGGATGAACAGACAGACAGACAGACAGACAGACAGACGGACGGATGGACGGATGAACAGACAGACAGACAGACAGACAGACAGACAGACAGACGGACGGATGGACGGATGAACAGACAGACAGACAGACAGACAGACAGACAGACAGACAGACAGACAGGATGCATGGTTGGACGGGCACAAGGACGAACGGGCACAAGGACGAACGCAGAAGGGGACGCACAGATGGACGCGCGGACAGACGGAAGCAAGAATGAGCAGACGGCTGATGGACGCTTCGCCCCGCCAATCATCAATCACTCCGTAGATATGCTGCGATTTTTGACCACCACGGTTGGACTTTAGGGAAACGCTAAGCTCGTCATGTCGCCGTTGTATCCCGGTCACGTTTCACGTTTCTACTGCGGGTGAGCATAAGCCAGGAACGCTGCATTAAAGCCTGAGCAGGCAGGCGCACGTTAGAGAGTTATTTTGTTTGAGAAATAAGCGGTACTAGATGAGAAATAAGCGGTACTTTCCTAAGAGACTTTGTGTTTGCGAGAGTGTCTACCAGTTTCTGAAGCACGGCAGGCTCTGTCTCCTTCCAGCAATCAATTGCGGCGAGCTCAAGGTTGCGATTTCTGGCAATAGCGTCCAGTGCCTCCACGCCGTCGTCTGGTCCGAACCCGTTTAGGTTTATGGCAATTGAAGGCGTACGGGCAGCAAGTATTCTGTTCGAAAGATACAATGCCTGAGGACAGACCCAATTAATCCAGAGGCGGGAGAAGGCGTTGGTCTGACGGATAATGTCAAACAGTGAGGAAACGCCTTTCTGCGGTAGATCACTTGTCATGGTGACCACCATCGTTTTCAGTGTCTTGTTAGCCTGCAAAGACAATTTTGTTTGAAAACTCGTAATATAGCACACAGCTTGGCAGCATGCTTAACAAAACAGTATGCGGTGGTATTGCGGTGTTCAGAACTTACACTCTTACACCACAAACGAACAATTCTCATCCATCAAAACAACCATAAAATAAATACTGACAGTCACCTGAAAACAATTATCACTGAAACCGCACGAAATCCCGTCTAACAATAAATGTTCAGCAAACAATGAAGAGCGGACCGATATACATTCTTAGGGTGGTGTTTGCGATGTTCATGAGTTTACACTCTTATGTCGCAGACACAAATTCTCACGAATCACTGTAGTCATGCAACAAAGAATGACAGTCATGTTATCGTGTTTATCACTGTGAAACTTTGTGAAAACTTGTCTAATGACGAATGTACCTAAAAACTTTTGCTAAATGCGCCTTAAGAACATTAAAAACCGAGAAAGCACAATGCATGCATGAACAACCAGTGATTCTAGTTTCTATCAAACGAAGGTTTTTGTCAAAGGGCGTGGTGGAAACGGAGTGCTGGAAATTGAGTGCTGGAAATTGAGTGGTGGAAACGGAGGGAAGGAAACGGAGGGAAGGAAACGGAGGGAAGGAAACGGAGGGAAGGAAGCGGAGTGAAGGAAAAGGAGTGATGCAAAGGGACTGGCGGTAACGGGCTGGTGCTAACGGACTTGTCGAAATGGAGTGGAGGAAAAATGTAGCGTCAATGGGTTTTGAAGGCGCACGCGGCTTTTTCGGCACGAGTAGAACCTTGTTAAGGAAAATTAGACAATGGGCGGTCGACATACATTATTTCTACAGCGAAAGCTATCAGATAACAACACTGGTCGCGTGTGGCGCCGTAGTTGTCCGCCGCCACCGCCGATGTTCATAACCACTATTGCATACGAAAAGGAAAAAGAACTCAGTAAATAAAAAAAACAGTCAGGACACAATAGGATTCGAACCCGGGTTCCCTATGTGTCAGCTTCGCATTCTAACTCTGAGCCAAGGTGGTACTTGGAACTTGCTTGCAAACTGGCTTTTAGTAGGCTTGATATCGGGAAAGGAATTGTGTCATTATGAGTAATAAACCGTTTTAAAACAGCAGAGAAACAGCCGGGTGTCAAACATTACGAATTGTGTAACGATTGGGTCGTTCAATACGCCAAATCATAAGAAAATTTTGTTTTTGATCGCCTGGTAACTGTGATGGATACTCACCTCAGGCATCGTGTTCATCGTCATGAGCCACTGCATAAAAAGTTTGCACGAAATTTCTCGCAAGTGTGCAGCGAATCTGACACTTCTTCAAAGATTGATGAAGTATAGTATAGTAAATGCAAGTTTACTACACGAAAATTGTGATTATTTATTATGTAGTTGGTACCCTGGAAGTATGCTTGTAGCAGTTACCAGAATAGCTTCAATAAAGTCTCTGACAGGCCGCTCTTCTACAAGTCACTGTGACAGCGATATCATTAATATACTCTAGAAAAAAATTTTCACGCACTCGTACACGTGTACGGTTTCTTGACATTGTCTCGGTATTGCGCCAATCACATCAATCTCAACTTCGGTCAAGCATTCATTACGGATCTCCAGGTCTCAAAACCATAATCAGCGATCTCTCATGGTTTTACGAATTATACATACATGTGAAGAGTTACGGTAGTGGAGGTGCTATTGAAACCAGCAGTGCATGTCCACATCAGTTTGAAGATGCTAAACAAGGCAGAAGTTAAGTATGGAATAAATAGGCTCCTGAGAAAAAAATATTCTTGAGCGAACACTTCGCGTAGCAGAACGTTTAGACAAATGAGTTTCTTTTGACGGTAGCAGCTGTAAAAGTCGTGAAGCCTTCGACAAGACCTCTTGCGAAAGATACCGGTGACACCCCTTCTTGAAGAATATTCACCGGCTTCGAAATATTGGTTACAGAAGTATATGGGTGACGAATTTCATTTACGTCCTAGCTGTGTTTCGTACATTTAGAAGACGTACAGAGTTGGAGGTCAGAAGCATCCATGCCACTATCCCATGTATTCCTATGGGGGCGTGGTTCAGCGAGTTTATGACTATCAGGGTACAGGAGAGGCAATAACCACCACCAAACCACAACAAGCACAAAAAACCTTGCACGTATTTTTCAGAAAGAAAGTACTTCTAGTAGGCGATAAACTTTTTTTGGTACGAGTTATCGAGCCGGCCATGAATGTCGCTTCACCAATAGAGCTTGTCTGGACACTAGCAACTGATTATGCACCTCGGCGATACAATGTAAACGGTGCTTGGCTGCCGCCCAGAAAGGCGCGCGTCAAGTCACGTCCAAAATGGTGTCCCTTCGAAGGAAGTGAAGTGCTAGAGGTCGCTTTACTGCGCATGTTATATGCAGGTTGAAGATGAGATGGTGAAAATTTTCTGAGCCCTCCACCACGGCGCTCTCGACAATCTTAGCTATCGACTATCTTTTTAGGGGCGAAGCTCTTTATAGCACCACTCGTTCGTCCCTCGTAGCCGTTGTAGTATGTAACAAGTATAACATTTTGACCTTCAAGGTGGTGCCGGTGAGAGGTGTCTTCCGTGCGCTGTTGAACAATAAAAGATAGTGCTCAATGCACATGTTAATGGCTGCTAAGGGGGAATGAGAGACGGGAGCATTAGGATTTTAGTTAACGCACACGCTGCGATCCCCATTAGCAGCCATTGGCATGCACTTTGAGCACTATCTGACAAAAAATTGTTGCTACGTTATGCTCGCTGGGTGTAACCTCCTTCGTTTTAGAAAGGTTTAGCGAGCGCTGAGCCGCAGTGCCATGAATACAATGAACTAGTATATACCAAGAACTCAAGGCTGTTAAAGCTGAGAAGTAGACCCGAAGCGCAAGCCGTAAGAAAGTGTGCGTGTGCCACCTTTCCTTTAGTCCTTGGAATGTCCGCTGAATGGCGGTGCTTCTATATGGGGAATATACGATGAAAAGATGCGAGATGGTGGTACTTGGAGTGTTGAATAGATGGACGAACGGACACACAGACAGATGCATAGATGGACGCATGAACGCACGCCGGGGCGGATGCATGAACAAACGCAGGGACGGACGCACGAACAGACGCACGCACGGACAGGCGGATGGACGCATGGACGGTCACACAGACGGACGCATATAAGGACGGAAGCAAGAACGAATGGAAAGAGGAATGTTTCGCCCCGCTCTCCATCATTCACGCCATGGATATGCTGCTATTTCTTGGCTTGTAAAAACCCCGTTGTTACACCAGAGCAGTTCATAGCGTTAGGGCGAAATAAACGGCAACTAAAAAGACATGGACACTGAATGTTGTCTCTGTAAGAGAAATGACTGCTTATAGAACTTTACTCGAAATTGCTACGCTTTTTTCTAAACAACTTTACGTTTCCGTTGTTTGTTCTTCGCTAACGATGTAATGTACTTATCGACACATGTATTTTTTTCACAATTTTCGATGTGCCTGTGGATGTTGCGTTCCATCGCGATGTTCTGTTGGATTGTTCTTGATCTTCCCTATTCGTGAAACTGCGCAGCTCACTCAGACTCACTAATGAAATATATTTTCCGTTCAGGGCTCACTAGGACTCAGTCTCAGCAACATTTTCTTGAGCAGGACCTGCTCAGACTCGCGGCTGAGGCTGAGTAAGTCCGAGTAAGTGGACTCATGAGCTCGTTTGTTTAGAATTAGCTTTTTTGACCTTCCTGTCGATGCGTCTTAACATCAATATCTGAGGTTCTCTGCTCTTCCTGCCACATTTTACTTTAGTACCTCTGAATACGGTTTTGTAAGTGACTGCAAATGAGTAAGAGCATTTTTCCTAAAAGAGATGGCAAGTATATTTCTCACGAACTTTCCTGGAAGAATAGGCTGGGGGTATTGGTTAGTTCGAGGCACGGCCCTACGTAATTTACGCTTGTGATAAAAAAAAGTTGAAATGAGGTATGAACGACACTGTTTCACATGTGAGTAGACACGAGTATGAACACGAATTCAGGTAAGGCTGACACTTATGCTGAGAATGAGTAGGTATATGGCCATAGGTCGGCAAAAAAATATCAAACTCACTACGACTCTCCTATATATATATCTCGCACTCGTCTTATTGCGCTCGACTCACACTCACGAAACTTTTGTTCAGCCAAACTTCCTAAGACTCAAACAAACCAAACTAATACTAACCGGGCTCACTGAGGCTCACGGTTTTATCTGAGCCCGAGTGAGTTCGAGCGAGTCGACTCACGAGTGAGTTCTCAGACCAATAAAGGGGACTACGCGTATTCTAGCGCATTAAAGCGTCCGCTTGTTGTACGCTGTTACGAAGTGCGCTTATTGTGACTCCAGGTATGCTTTGTGGTATGCTTGCGTGTATACTTGCTCCTTATTCCATTAAAAACTGGTGCGTTGACAAAGTATTCTTACTAGCAAAAGAGCAGTGTTAGCGAAACATTGAACAACTTCAATCGATAAAGGTATTGTTCGCAGATGTTGTCCAGCCATAATTGCTCCATCTTTATGGCGATTTCCTCTACAAGTACTCGCCCCTCCATCGCACCGTTGTTGAGGTTTCAATTCATTGTTTCAATTTTAAAAGCGAACCTCAGAATGATTTTACTTGTTGACAAATCTGTCCCTTCCTTTTAGAGAACAAAACCCCATACACATTGTGAAGTGCGTTCCTTTCTAACTGGTGGTTACCAGGAGGACTGACTGGCGTCAATAAAGTGCGCTGTCGACACAGACACTTTTTCTTTAATAAAGTGTCTCCTATGTACATAAGAGAGCAAAGCGGCCACATGCACAAAAATGTAAATACGGCGCATCAGACCCTATATGCACCTATAAAAGAAAACACCTGCATAATGTTTTCCTTGTGTACCATAACATTTTTTGATTACCATTACGTTTTTCTTCCTATCCCTCTCTTCCCTCTTTCTCATATTTCTTGTCTCCTTCCCTAATCCCCCGGTGTAGGGTAGCCAACCGGATGTCTCTCTGGTTAACCTCCCTGCCTTCTTCCTTTTGTTGCTTACTTCTTTCCATAACATGTCTGAACAAAGAAAAACAAAATCATGTGCAACACACCTGCAGGTCTCCTATCATTCTTCTGAGCGAGTTGATTGACAAACTGTTACCCTCCAGGTTGAGTACACGCAGCCGCCTGTCCTTGAGCAGTCTCTCCACGGCGTGTGACGCAAACGCTTCACCCAGGCCGCATTCAGACAGTGTAAGCTCCCGCAGCACACATACGTCAACAGCATGAGAGTGCAATTGTGTGCTTTGGTGCCGCGACACGCCAGCTGGAAGCGGAATGCGTTCCCGTGTTCACTGATCGAGGAAACAACTCCGTCATCGTCGTCGCCTTTGTGCAACATGTCTCACAACTGGCCCACTACACCACCTTGAGTCTTTGACCGTGGCATTCGTGGACCTTAACGATGCTCATTACATGACTTTAAGCACGAAGTGGCATGAGTAATTTTAGGGGCGAAGCTTGTTAAGGAGTCAACTGATCGTCCTCTGTAGTAACTACCTCTATCCGGTGTGTGCCACTGGGAAGTTTAGTTCTTGAAATATCCGATAAATGCTGCTACTTGTATATAATAAATATATGATGCAAAGATGCGATATGGTGGTACTTGGATAGTTCACTAGACGGATGGACATGCAGACAGACAGACGGACAGACGCATGGGTGGACAGATCAACCCACGGATGTCCGCATGGACGGACGCCCGTACGGACTGATGAACGCACAGACAGACGCAAGGACGAACGCACGGACATACGGACGCATGATTAGATGGACGGAAGCAAGAAGGAATGGACGGATGGATGCACGGATTGGCTGACGGACGCTTCGCCCCACTCATCGTCATTCAATCCGTGGACATGCTGCGATTTTTTAATAAATATTTATTATGCCTATGAGCAAATTTTTGATATAAAAAAAGAAACTGTACTTTTCACGCTGTCAAAGGGCTATGTAATTTTGTATGTATGACTATAAGGGCAGATTACAGTATTACTAGGGAGTGAACACCTTGCCGTTTTTCTCTTCATATGAAGATTTTTTGAAAGAGTGCACATCGGTTACCGACGCTTAATAGGTTTTATGCTGATGGGTGTGCAATACAAATAGCACAAACTTTTACTCGTGATCATGGACGTTAGTAGAGAAGATGGATATGCGCGAGCAGGCGTGAGCAAAGGTGCATCGACGTGAAGTGGCATATCTGCTGATCATCATCAAGTTGAGGAAACTCATGAAACATATAAGGGAAATAATAAACGTACGACACCTTCTGTGGAGACGTCCTGCTTTCGTGTTGCACCAGTTTAGATGACTGAGAGATCCACCATGTTTCTGTTCTTGCCCTTGCCAAAGCTGCCATCATGCACCGTATATATATATATATATATATATATATATATATATATATATACGGATGAGTTATATATATATATATATATATATATATATATATATATATATATATATATAACTCATCCCCTGATGAAGGGAGGACCCCTCCCGAAACTGTTGAGGATAAATATATTTATCCTTGTTGAAAACGCTCCCGTTTGGCCATATCCCATACATACATACATATATATACATATATATATATATACATATACATATACATACATATATATATATATACATATACATATACATACATACATATATACATATATATATATATATATATTGCCACGCTCCATTTCCAAAGTTTTTGTTATCGTCCCAAAACACCACACGATTCTCAGCGCAAACCGCGCCTGCAGTTTTCGAGAAGGTTCCGGACTGTAGCACATCATTTCGATAAGATCACGCCCACTGTGCGAACGGTATAGATTGTTCTGGAACCTACGCCACCGCCAGCGATAACGCTAGAACATTCGACGGCAAGAGTATAAATGCCGACACGCTTCGTGGCTTGTCAGTTGTTGATCGAAGGCCGACGCTCCGTTCGCCGCTATCAGTCCGAGACTGCTATCTGTGCAAGACTACTGCTGTAATTGGACTTTCCATGTACCGGGCACAGGTTCGCCCAAATAAACAGTTAAATCCCAACACGAAGTCTCCTGTCTTCGGCCACGTCACGACCCCGTGACATCTGGTGGAGGTGCTGCTTCGTCATGTACCGGACGCCCCCGTCAAGCCGTGAACCCAGCCCACGTTGCGAAGAAGACACCGACGCCAACCAAGAGCAGCGAACAAGCCGCCGACAGAGAGGTCTCCCACGAGAGTACGGGCTTCTACAAGACGAGGCGCGGAAGGCCAAAGCCATGACCTCTACTGCAGCGAAAATGACAACCGGAGTGTCCCAGCCCGCGATCGTCATTCATCAACCCAGGGAACCACCAACGTTTCATGGGTCATCGTTTGAAGACCCGGAAACCTGGCTAAAAACATACGACCGTGTGGCCGCCCTCAACCACTGGGACAACGAAGAAAATCTCCGTCGTGTGTACTTCTACCTGGAAGACACCGCAAGGACCTGGCTAGAGAATCGTGAGTCCATGCTCCGAAGGTGGGATGTCTTCTGCGGCACATTTCTGCAGACGTTCGCGAGCGTCGCTCGCAAAGAGAAGGCCGCTGCTCTACTAGATACCCGGGTTCAGCTACCAAATAAGAAGGCCGAAATTTTCACAGAGGAGATGACCTGCCTATTTCGTCACGCTGACCCAGACATGCCTGAGGAGAAGAAAGTTCGTTTCCTCATGCGAGGGGTCAAACAGGAGCTCTTCGCGGGACTAATGAGGAATCCACCGAACACCGTCCAAGAATTTGTATCAGAGGTGACCACCATCGAAAAAACCTTTGACATGCGCACCAGACAGTATAATCGTCGCCTGACTCCACAATGCGCTGCTGCACAAACCAGCGACTCCGAAAACCTGCGTGAAACGATCCGAGCGATCGTGCGGGAAAAGCTGTGCAAACTGTTGCCTTCGGCGCACCCTCAAGTATTCGATCGCCCACATTGTGCCAGAAGAAGTTCGGCAATCACTTCGAATTCCCCAAACACCGCTGCCCGAGCCAGAAACTATGAGCTACGCCGCTGCAGTGCGCCACAACGCTCCTCCCCGTCCACGCCAAAACGCCGCCCCGTCGCACTTCTGTCGCCAGACACCACCGCCGCCACAACCCCCACCGACCACCTACCGTTCACCAGCGGGCCAGCACAGTGCACCGAGGAAAACCGACGTTTGGCGCACCCCTGACCACCGCCAACTGTGCTACCACTGCAGCGAGGCCGGGCACACTTACCGCCGTTGCCAGTACCGACAGATGGGACTGCGTGGCTTCGCCGTCGATGCACCACGTCCGCAGGCAGGGGAACGGCCACGTGACATCGCCGACTACCTCACAGGAACTCAATGGACACCCCGAAGTCCTTCCCGTTCGCCGTCGCCCAGCCGCCGCATTTCACCGCACCCCCGGCAGTACTCCGGTCCAACGCGGGGCCGGTCTCCTAGCCCGTATCCGGGAAACTAAGGGCAGCAACCGGTGGAGGTGCGGTTGCTGTGCGACGAACTACCGAAGATCCTCCGACGACGACGACGCCGCGACGGCACTTTCCGAACACAATGCCAACCAGGCAAAGCCCTGGCGGCGAAAGCTCACTTACCGGAGGTGGCCTGACGACGCAACATGGAAGCAGCGGAACAAGCTGACGCAGCCGGGACCCGACGCCACGCCATAATTGTAATGCGAGACAGCGAACTAGCGACATCGACGTTCCTATCGACGGCCACAGTGTGACCGCTCTCGTCGATACTGGAGCCGACTATTCTGTCATCAGTGGGTCGTTCGCCGCAAAGTTAAAGAAAGTTAGGACAGCTTGGAAAGGCCCTGAAATCCGCACAGCCGGAGGTAATCTCGTAACGCCTGCAGGAATCTGCACAGAGAGAGTCACCATTAACGGCCGTATTTATCCTACAGACTTCGTAGTCCTACAGCGTTGCTCGAGAGATGTCATCCTTGGCATGGACTTCTTATGCCTCCAACGTGCTGTCATCAACCTAAAAACAAAGTCGATAACGTTATCCACAGAAGAAGCACTACCACCGCGCACGCCGTCAGGACACCATGCCTTGAATGTGCTGGAAGAGCAAGTCACTATTTCGCCTCGCTCAAGCGTCATTATTTCAGTCAGCGCTCCTAACTCACCTGACTTGGAAGGCGTCGTTGAAAACAGTCAGCATCCGTTGGTCACCCGAAATATTTGCGTCGCAAGAGGAATTGCACAGCTGCGGGGAGGCAAAGCAACGGTTATGCTCACGAATTTCAGCAATGAGTACAAACATGTGAACAAAGGAACAACGGTCGCATACATCGAAGAAATTGTCGAAGCCACCAGTGCTTTCGCCCTCGCCGATTCAGCGGAACCTGCCCAGAGGAACCAAGCCCCTCCCATAGCTTTCGACGTCAATCCCAGACTTCCGAACGATAAGCAAGAACAGTTCAAGGCCCTGCTCCTGCAATACGAATATTGCTTTTCGTCGTCATCGAAAATTCGGCAAACCCCAATCACGAAACATCGCATCATAACCGAAGAAAATACCAGACCACTCCACCAGAGTCCGTACAGGGTTTCGACGCGAGAACGTGAGGCCATGAAAAGACAAGTTGATGAAATGCTGCGGGATGACATTATTTAGCCGTCCAAGAGTCCATGGGCATCCCCCGTGGTGTTAGTGAAGAAAAAGAATGGGACCCTACGTTTCAGCGTCGATTATTGCCGCCTGAACAAAATCACAAGAAAGGACGTGTATCCTCCCCCACGGATAGACGACGCACTTGATCGGCTCCATAACGCCAAGTACTTTTCGTCAATGGACCTCAAGACTGGCTATTGGCAAATCGAAGTCGACGAAAGAGGCCGAGAAAAGACGACGTTTATGACACCGGACAGCCTCTTCGAGTTTAAGGTGATGCCTTTCGGCCTTTGCTCAGCGGCTGCAACTTTTAAACGCGTTATGGATACAGCACTGGCAGGATTGAAGTGGCAGACTTGCCTTGTGTACTTGGACGACGTCGTCGTGTTTTCCTCGAGTTTCGACGAGCATCTTCGGCGCCTTGAAGCTGTACTTCAAGCCATCAAGACGTCCGGACTCACACTGAAGCCAGAAAAGTGCAGATTTGCGTATGAGGAGCTCTTGTTTCTGGGACACGTTATCAGCAAGTCTGGAGTTCGTCCCGATCCACGGAACACAGCCGCCATCGCCGACTTCCCGCCGCCCACTGACAAGAAGGCCGTGCGCCAATTTCTGGGCCTGTGCGCCTATTATAGGCGGTTCGTGAAAAACTTCGCCCGCGTCGCCGATCCTCTCACTGACCTCACCAAGGCCGACGTGGAGTTCAAGTGGGAAACGCCACAGGAACACGCTTTCCAGGAGCTTAAACATCGCCTCCAGACGCCTCCGTTACTTGCCCATTTCGACGAATTCGCCGAGACAGAAATACATACCGACGCAAGCAGCGTAGGTCTTGGCGCCGTTCTTCTGCAGAAGGCTGACGGACTTGAAAGGGTCATTAGTTACGCCAGCCGATCGCTATCCAAAGCAGAAGCAAATTATTCCACAACAGAAAAGGAGTGCCTAACCATCATCTGGGCTACGTCGAAATTTCGCCCCTACCTCTACGGCGGGCCCTTCAAAGTTGTGAGCGACCACCACGCCTTGTGTTGGCTAGCCACCTTGAAGGACCCTTCAGGTCGCCTCGCTCAATGGAGCCTGAGACTTCAAGTGTATGACATTACTGTCATTTACAAGTCCGGCAAAAAACACTGCGACGCCGACTGTCTCTCTCGTGTGCCTGTCGACCAACCGCTACCCGACGACCCGGATGACAAGTACTTCTTGGGAACGATAACTACCGACGACTTCGCTGAACGACAGCGGGCCGACCCGGAACTTAAGGTCCTAATAGAATACCTCGAAGGCAGGACCGCCGAAATCCCGAAGGTATTCAAGCGTGCACTTGCGTCGTTCTTTCTACGAAACCGTCTTCCACAAAAGAAAAACTTTTCACCACTTCGAGCTAAGTACCTCCTTGTGATGCCTTCAGCTCTGCGACCAGAACTCCTGCAGGCCCTGCACGACGATCCGACGGCAGGGCACCTCGGTGTTTCTCGCACGCTCGCGAGGACACAAGAAAGGTTACTACTGGACACGTCTTACCACCGACGTCACTCGTTATGTGAGGACATGCCGACACTGTCAGCGACGCAAGACACCGCCGACAAGGCAAGCGGGACTTCTGCAGCCAATTGATCCACCTTGCCGACCTTTCCAGCACATTGGTATGCACCAACTGGGGCCATTCTCGACGTCGGCTTTCGGAAACAAGTGGATCGTGGTAGCTACCGACTACCTCACCCGCTACGCCGAGACAAAAGCCCTGCCAAAAGGCCGTGCATCCGAGGTAGCTAAGTTCTTCGTCGAAAATATCGTCCTACGTCACGGCACCCCGGAGGTCCTTATCACCGACAGAGGAACAGCATTCACTGCCGACTTAACTCAAGCGATCTTGGCATACAGCCAAACAAACCACCGCCGGACAACAGCGTACCACCCACAGACCAACGGCCTCACCGAGCGGCTTAACAAGACGATCGCCGACATGCTGTCAATGTACGTCGATGTCGAACACAAGACGTGGGACGCCAATCTTCCGTATGTGGCCTTCGCATACAACACGGTGATGCAGGAGACGACGCAGATATCTCCATACAAATCGGTCCACGGAAGGAGCCCGGCAACGACGCTCGGTGCCATGTTACCCAACGTCACCGACGAAGAAAACCTTGATGTGAGCGAGTACCTTCAACGCGCCGAAGAAGCCCGACAACTTGCGCGTCTCCGTATCAAGAATCAACAGACGACCGACAGCCACCGTTACAACCTTCGACGACGCTTCGTGGAATACCAGCCCGGTGAACGTGTTTGGGTGTGGACACCGATACGCCGACGTGGACTAAGTGAAAAGCTTCTGCGACGGTACTTCGGACCGTACAAGGTGGTTCGACGTCTCGGCCCACTTGATTACGAGGTTGTCCCCGACGGCATCCCGAACTCTCAACGACGCCGATCGCGACCTGAAGTCATGCATGTCGCGCGCCTCAAGCCGTTTCATGCGCGTTAACAAACTGAAACAGTGTTTTTTTGTATTATTGTTGTATCGTAATTTATTCGTTATACTTTCTTGCATTATTATTGTACCTTCATCTTTAGTTAAAGCATCGGTACGATGCCTTTTTTCAGAGGGGGGCAATGCCACGTTCCATTTCCCAAGTTTTTGTTATCGTCCCAAAACACCACACGATTCTCAGCGCAAACCACGCCTGCAGTTTTCGAGAAGGTTCCGGACTGTAGTAGATCATTTCGATAAGATCACGCCCACTGTGCGAACGGTACAGATTGTTCTGGAACCTACGCCACCACAAGCGATAACGCTAGAACATTCGACGGCAAGAGTATAAATGCCGACGCGCTTCGCCGCTTGTCAGTTGTTGATCGAAGGCCGACGCTCCGTTCGCCGCTATCAGTCCGAGACTGCTATCTGTGCAAGACTACTGCTGTAATTGGACTTTCCGTTCACCGGGCACAGGTTCGCCCAAATAAACAGTTAAATCCCAACACGAAAACTCCTGTCTTCGGCCACGTCACGACCTCGTGACAATATATATATATATATATATATATATATATATATATATATATATATATATATATATATATATATATAGGAAAACTTCAAAGCCGCCCGGGCTCAAACCCCAGCTCGTCGCGATGCCCCAACGCACGTTTATCTCACAAGCATAGTTTGCCCCACGCATTGGGGCGGGGGTTAGGGGCTTGTGCGGTTGCGCTTATCCTTCGGTGGGAAATTCGCGTGCCTTGGCCTTTCACCGGAATGATTGCGTTAGCTGCCTGGGCCACAAAGGACAACTTCGCTCGCTGGGCAGGCCCCGTTTGCGAAAAGAGTGTGGTTTTCAAACACAGCAAAGTAACAACCGGGACACTCGTTAGTTCTCCCTCATAGCTGTACCTGTGTTTACGTTTTGTGCGTTGTTTATATTTAAACAGCACGTTAAGTATCGAGTTGTAAACTTTACAACTCGATTTGGGGTTAGTTAGCTGTCGTCCTGTGTGTGTTTTCGTGCATAATTCATGCGTGAACAGTGCGCTGTACGATTCGACCTGCTAGCCGTTCTCAGCGTTAAGTTCCAAGTTATTACTATAGCTTTCATTGCTTTGCCCTTGTGGTGAAACTGTGACTTTTATTTAGTGCTTCTTGAGATTTAACATACCAAAACCACAATATGGTGAGGTATGGGGTATTGGAGGGCACCGTAAATTTCTGCCACATGTAGTTCTTTAACGTGGGCTGAATTGCAAGCACATAGGCGTGAAGCATTTTCGCCTTCATCGAAAAGACGGCCACCACGGCCCAGATTTGGTTCCACAACCTTCGGATGAGCAGCAAACTCCATAACCACTACATCACAGTGGTGGAACCAGGTAATCAAGTAGGTTAATTGGCCCAATGTGAAACCGCCACAGCGGCGAAAATAATGTACTTGCCTCCAATGAGCTTCACGTAAGCCTCGTCCAGTTTTGAATTACAGGCTCCACACTCAATAAAGGAAACTTTTCGGAGTGGACTCAATGGCGGAGCTTTCATTCCCTCCGCTTCAATCTCGGAAGGCAGTGTTGGCGGCGTCAGCGAGGATGCCATAGCCTCGACGTGTGCGGCATCGATAAATGATTCCTGCACTGTGAGTGTGCGTAATGAGCGGCTCTGAGCAGCTGCCGCCAGCATGGCAGACGGGCTTCGGTGTGGGCCTCCCTTCACCTGCAACATGAAAGCGAGAAAGCACGCACTCGCTGTACCTGCATGCTTGGTATGGGTTTCCTTAAATATTGGGCGCAAAAAGACAACAACGAAGGAAAGAAAGTACACACGCACTGCCGATTGTGCATGTGTCTTTATTTATTTATTTCTGTTCTTTTTGCGCCCAATATCTAAAAAGCATGTGAGACTAAACAAGCTTGCATCATTACCCTTTGCATGGGGCACCACACAACTGTGGTGAAACTTTTGAAAAGGTTTTTTTTATTGTTTGCCAATTGAATTAACGAGACGCTGAATGTGATACAGCTTCTTTTATTAACATCGTGAACATAAGCAGCATATTACGATCATAATACGAGACAATTTGCATGTTCATTAAATAAAAAATTTGTGCTACTATTGCCAATCAATCTATGACTGTATCACTTACATATTGATTATTGTCAACTATCCCACTGCCCAACGCTACGATCTATAATCTTTAATCTTTCCCCTCACTTTTTGTTTCGTTCAAGCTTTTTGGCGTTGTTCTACGCAATTACGTTGCTCCACCTCACCCGGGCTTTCCCGTTTTGGAATTAATATAGGGATATACAAGATCTCCCAAATATCACGCAGTACATTTCAGAAACAAATAGGAACGTAGTTACGGGAATGCACACCAAGTGCATTTGTTCCGAGTACGTTGTAGCCTTGAGCGCTACTTTTTTGGCAATAACATTTAGTTGATTAGTCCTAGTTATGTTGCTAAATCGGCAAACACTCAACAAATCATTAAAATATCAGGGATACGTGCGATTGCTTAAAAGAGCTTTATCTGGTATATGTAGGCATGCGCAAAAGACATCCATCGGTGACATATAACTGTGCCATCTCTAAAAATAGAGATGAATTCTGCACATACAATAATGTTACACAGCACTTCTGCACATGCAGGAGGGTCTACACTAAAGCAACTATATTCCTAAGATTCCAAGGCGGGACGGAAAGGGGGGAGCAGGCTTGTGGAATGACAAGAGAAAACATGTTATATAGCTGAAACAAAAAATTACACATTGAGTAGTCGAGCTGTTTTAGGCTTGGACCTAATACGCATAGTTTACGCTAAATTTATAAAGTGCAAGTTCCACAGCCGATCGGAATCAGGCAAAGTCTACTACCAAGTACCGCAGGCTCAAGGGAAAGCAAAGTGGTTATAGGGAGTAAGTGAAGCAAAGAAGAATGATGAAGATCGCTGCGTGAGGATGGAGCTCAGCGTGGGCGACCGTACAGCTTCGTCAAATGAGGACTGCTGCAGTAAGGACTCTGGAAAGACGACAGCGTTAATCGGAAACTCTGCTAGATGAAACGAAGGCATACAAAATGCGAAAAGGGGGTGACAAGTCCATAGGACGAGGAGAATAAAAAATTCACTCATCACCAGCCAAATGAATCTTAGCTAGTAGGCGAAGCCCTGCGAATCATATCGGTGAGTAACCGTACGTTACTCGAGGGTCACCCCACATAATCTACATGAAGTGACGTAAAGTGAAATGAAGTATCAAGGAGATAGCTATGTCCTCAGGTCCTGATAGTGACGTTGAGATTGCTGACAGGCATAAAGGGTTCCCGTTTGTAGAGATTTTACATTGTCCATTCACAGTTATGAATATTATTGGTGTCATAATTGTTAAACTTATTTTTTCATGTTTCCCATGTGTTGTGCCTGTATCGTACTCTATCCAAGCATTGCCTTACAAAATGTAGTCATGACAATGGACATTTTGGATCAACAAGACTCGCTCGCTAGGTACCTCCCCCCTCAAAAAAGTACGATGAATTGTGAAAGTTGGATTGCAACACGGGTATTGTGGTGCGGACGCGATTGTTGTAACGACTCGACTATTCATGCACACTAGCCTAAAAGGCGTCTATGGAAAGCGTAGAATTGTGTTGCAGTGGGTGGAAGAACGAGAAGATTACAGGTAAAATGGGAGAAAACAAATTAAGAAAAACATAGCAATATTTTAAAGAAAGACCAAAAATTTGCCATCTGTAGTATAGTATAGTATAATATAGTAGAGCAAGAAGGTGTGGTTAACGGGCTTGTTTACCGCCGCTGCGAGCAGACTTTCCGCCGAAGGTGGTACAGTGGGGACTACAGCGAATAAAAATTGGCAGATCCCATGTACAGGGAGAATGGATGACATGCGATCGCGGATGCGAAAGGTTGATCTGTTTTTTTTTTCAAATGAGGTCAACGTTACAAGGTGCATGTAAATGATGCCGTACATGACTTCCATGTCAAGATTATCATGTTTGGATGTGTCATTTACTTTTGTCATCTATTCACGTCACGTGATACTAAATTTAGTATATGTGGAGCTAGCGACAAGGCCGCGAGTACTCTATGAGAGTGATATGTTGTCATGTTGTTAGATGACACGCGTGTCAGGATTATCACGTTTGGACCAGTCATATATTTCGTCGTCCATTGACGTCACCTACCATCAAATTTGGTATATGTGGAGCTTGCAAGACGGCCGCTAGCACATAATGAAGGGCCCACTATACTCCAATGTAGCTTTGACGCGCGAACACGCTGGGCACAGCAACGTTGCGTTAGCAAAACGCGAGCACTCTATAGTCTGACGCCAGGCTCGACTGGCGCGACCAGCGTCCGTCGGCGCGGACCGACGGCAACCAGCGCGAAATGCGACATGCTGCATTTTGCGCCAATCTGTTAACCAGACAACACTGATTCTCCCTCTTTTCGTGACGGAGGGAAGCCGGACGCGCTGAAACGCGCATGCGTCAAAGCTACGCAGCGCGGCGCACGCTGGCGAGTATATGGCAGGACCGGCGCCTGGCGTGGCAACGCCGCAGAAACCGGTCGGAATGTTTCACCGAGGGAGACTCTCCCAAGATTCTAACCAAACTTTCGCCACCATTCCATTCCAAGAACATCTATACCCCACCGGACTTCACTACTAGCAACAGAATGAGACGATGTGCCTCACCTTAACTTCCTCCAGGGTCACATGCTTCAGGATCACATCTGCGAGAGCCTTACCCTCCCGTGTGAACAGCATATCTTCGTGCACATATAGGTACTTCAAAGTTCGGTTGCGAGCCAAGTGGTTCAGGAAAAGGCCAGCGTTGGTGCCATCAGCCTGCATTTTCCGCAGTTCGAGTTTCAGTTCGAGCATAGGTAATAAACACATACACAGTGGTGAGCCTTAGATACATCAAACCAGAAAATTTGCCGTCGGTTTCGACACTAACAATTCAGCAATCACATGATAACGTTATCACGTTACGTCGTACAGACAGTGATCCTGAAAGTTTGTGATGTCGTCACAGGACATCGCCGCTTTGTGGAAGGTGGCCAGAGGAATTGCGAAATGACGTCCACAGAGCACGCAATGTCTCCAATACTGGAGGAAGCACAAATCCACATAAAGTTCCGACATATTTAGTAGGGGTACGAAGTAGGATCACTACATCGACTACATCGAAGAAAAGGAACAATTTTTTGCCTTATAGTGGCCGTCATTGTTTACGCACACACAGGAGACCGTTCGAGTTTATTATTTCGATTCTTGTAAGTGTGTGTCTGGTTTAGTGAAACAAGTGTCCTTGGCGAGTCACAGGAGAATCACTTCGTTAAGAACAAGAACCTGCGGAAACAAAAACGTAAAGAAGACGCAGAATGACAAGGTGTAATCTTGGACATCTTGACATCCTTGTCTTGCTTAGAATAATATGTTGTATTGACCATCCTGATAGCTCTCTCGTATAAGGCAATGAAAAAAAAAGACAGCAAAATATCGCAAATGGAACCTTACGGCTTTGACGAACTGCAGCGGTCTACCACACGCGTACTCCGAATTTATCATTCGGGACTTAAAATGGTTCCTTTCCTACCATTAAAATACTGAAGCGCATGAACAGGAATTTTAGTGTTTTATTGCATTAGAAATTATAAGGACACTGTCGATACGTTTTCGTCGCCAGCACTGCTGTAACGCTGCTTATCAAGTACAAAATCTTAACATCCTCTTCGAACCGTATGGTCTATTGGTGGATTACCACGCGAGAACGCCCATGGCGATCGCGGTTGCAGCAGACGTCAAACGAGCAGGCCTGTCCGCATCGCTCGGAAGGCTTAGTTCGACCCCCCCCCCCCCCCCCCCCCGCACATTAGGCCAGCTGTCGAATGCTCACGCAAAAATGAAACCCCCCGCTCGTCTTTAACTAGCAAGAAGAAACTCTACAGGGCGGGAGGGGGGGGGGTGCGGGCCGCAGCTGTGAACTTTGATTTTAAATGCATGGTCGCTGCAGCGTGTGCTTTTTCTGCTGGCATCATCTCGGATGCTTCGCATACCGTTTCATGTCTCTCAATGTGAAGCGACTATGGAAAGAGCATCTCTCCATTGAGCAGCCGTATTCTCTTACACCAGAGTTAGCCAGATTTGGGTGATATCCAATCCGAACGAGGTTACTGCTGACTGATTATGTATGCGCTTTTTTTTACTGAAGGCTCTCTGGGTGCCGCCGTAAGCCCCTCTGGGCTGTTGCTAATTGTACATAAGCCAGACGGGCATGCAGGTGTCTCAATTCCAGGTCATCTGAACGCAAGTAGATAGTAAAAAAACACTATCATGAGACGTTCGCTTAGCTGTGGTCTAACTACGGGTGCTCTGTGTTGTATTTCGAGACGAGTGTCCTCTCTCAAACCAGGAACAGATCACGCTTGGAAATATGGTTGCTGACTTGATTGATAAGCTCGGTGATCAGAGTGTTATCATTCCTTTGATAGCTCTTCGTACAGGTTAGAGTTGCTCGCATAGTGTGATTATCTCGGTCTTGAGATGTTTCAGGGCTAGAAATTTTGTTTTTCTTTAGAAATAAACCAGGCAGAAGTCAGCGCTCGTTTCTGCGCCTTCGTTCGTCGTTCTTCGCTCTTTTATTTTAAAAATATATAGGGAACACTGTCCATGTCTTCAACAGGCCCCTAATAAGCTCGTATATGTGTGGTTGTTTATTTCGGCTCTATACTGCACTCGTCAAAACCACTTAACACTTGAGTAGAAGTCGTTGGTAAGGACTACTTTCACACTCACCTCAATGTTGAGTAACTCCAGGTGTGTGAGCGAGGTGGCCCGCTCCACGTAGCCACCGATTATACGCACTACTTCATTTCTGAAGCGCGTGCTCGAAAGGCAGAGGTAGGTGACGTTCCTCAAGCTTGCAATAGCCTCGCAACAGACGGCTGTCTCGGTCGGTGGTACCTGAAATGACAGAAAAAAGCCGCTTGTCACTGTTTTAAGGAATCGCTATAACATGAAAGTAAGACAGCTTTTCAAAGAGGTATTTGAACATTTATTGGGCAATGTTACACCCCCACGGTGAAGGAATGACTAATACAGCAACAAATTGAATTGTAACGAGGAGAACGGCAAGCAGCCCGAAAATTGCAGCGCGCCGCCCAAGCAAAAAGCATGCAAGAAATGAGCATACACTGAACGAGCATGGACAAACAGCTGCCACACCTCAACACTCAAAGCACGCTGCTCAAACAGAATGAAAGACGCACGAAATGAACGCGAAAGAATACACATGACGACCAGGAGCAACTGCCACAACTCTTCCCGTGTGAACAGCTCGCCCCTTTCGTACACGCGGCTACCGAAAATTGCGAACAGACTTTCGTGTCTTCTAACCACTGTAACTTCAAAACAAACTTGTGGTGCAGACACAAGAGTTACAAAATGATCAAATCTGGAGATACGCGCGCGCTTGAAGGAGCGAGCACGCCAGAACATCTATACGCACTTTGACCCCGCGATGTAAAGGCGCGCGCACGCATAGCAACAAGTGGGTTGGCATGGGGAGATGAGCTGATGACAAAAACGACCTAATGTGGATGAGCTCTGAGGACGGCCAGTGGTACATGGTGTATATAAATGGCTCACCGTTCGCAGGCTCTACAGTGTACGTTTTGTGACTTTGTGGTTTGCATCGTGCGCTGGGGAGCCAGAGGTCGCTAGTTCAATGCCCCGCTACGGTAGATTTCTATAGTTTTTTTCTTTGCAATTCATAATATTTGTTTTAAAACGTTATATCCATTACCTAAATACGTCAGCGCAGCCATGGCGGACCCCGGCATGAAATACTTTTTTGTTAAATGTAAGCAGAAGGAGAATACATACCTGCGAAGTATACTGCCATGTTACTAGGCAGGAACAGTTGCATCTTTCGCGAAGTATTTTTGAAGTAATGGTCGCGTATTTTAGGGATGGGGGGATCGTCGGCATCATCCTCTCTTGGGGTGCAGAACCGTGTTACATCGCGGCTGGGGGAGGAGGAAAGCACTTGTCTAGCTTGGGTGAGGTCTAGTGCTGCATGGTGAGGCTTGTGGGGGCCGAGTGCCCCTTTTGCACCCCTCTGCTGACGCCTATATATGCATTCAATTAACGCGATGAAACATCTACTTTTATGTCACGAAAACCAAGTGCGCAATCCGCATGAATTGTGAGTTGTTATAAAAACAGTGATCGCAGAGTTTTGAAGTAAACTAAAAAGAAAGCGAGACATACTTCCACACATTCTTCTTTTTTGAAAATGTTCTGACACAGTTTAAACCAATAAACAAATGTTCTTGCCTTTGTGCGAACTTCGTGGCAGGCGTATTTCGCTAATTGAACGAGTGCTATTCATTGTCAGTCCTTTCCGCGTATGAGTGCCTTTGTAAAAGTCCTCCCGTCTTGAATTCCTAGTTACTATTAACGTATGGACAACTTGGAAACTTTCACCACTACTCACCGGGCACTTCGCGTCGTCAGAACTTTGGTTGTACTCCAGCCACTTGAGTCCCGGGGAGCCAGTCTTTATAGCGTGCTACAAGACGTATCTCTCGACGACGGTATGCATGAAGTCCATGTATATGCGTGTCACGCACCTGCACCGTAAAAATGTTCGTCAAAGCTAGGAAATTGCGTATAAGTGCGGCAGTATGTTACGCTGGGTAACACTTGCAGATTAAAGTCTGCTGTACACTTAGCAATGCAACAAGCTATATAATCACGTACCGGGATTTTCACAAGACATAATAAACAGATTCAGTTGCGCGGCCGAAGTAGCCATACGGACGCAGTCTGCCAGCAATTTCTAACCGGAGGCTGCGTCCACACGAATGCTGCGCATGCGCCACTAAATCTGTCTTATACGCCACAGCAATTGAAAGACGTTTTGAAATATGAGAACCTTGACCTTGAGGGTCAATTGCATTGTTCCTCCTCCTAGAGGTTTCTCGCGATTTTCACTAAACAGAGCTCACGCTAGTGCCATTATAAACTTTGACACATGACGCTTTCATTAGCATGAGAATGATGGCTTTTACATGATATGTCAAAGCTTCGTTGTTTCGGCTCTCTTTGTATCCACGTGGTTAGCGTACACTTTGTGACACAAGAAAGTTCAGCAAAAGTTCAGCAAGAAATTTTCACCTCAATCTTTGATCTTTTTATACTCGATTATTCCGATTGGCTCACGAATTTCTCTACGGTTCATCATTTTCTCTGAAGCAAAATAAAAAAGCAGCAATAAACAAAGCCAATAGGGCGTTCGAAGCTCACAAGCATGAAAACTAGGAAAACTGATGCACCGCTGATCAGTTCCATGAAGGCTGAACGATCGCCGCGCCAGAGTTTGCTTTAATAAAAATTGTTCGAAATGTGATGTTGTCATTTCCTTTGTATTTGGCCGCGTCTACGTATGTTGTTTCCGGTAAATCTTTTACGTTGTTATGTATATTTTTCGCTCTTTCAGCTCTCCTTGCTTTGTGATGTTCGGGGTGCATGTTTTTTGGAATCGGTAAGATTACTAAACATTTTCTGATTTCATACAAAATATCCTTTTTGGCGCCAAATTGATTTGCGTAGTTTATAACCAGTTCCTCTAGTATGGCTCTACCTGTTTTACTCTGCGTTAGTCTTTCATATTGTGCGATTCTTTGAGCTTCTATAAGCTCTTCTGATGTGTTGTGAAGCCCTAATTGCAGTAGTGGACTACAAAGGAAATCATAAGGTCAGCGGCTCGGTGAGAACGAGCTTTGCAGAAGAGGCGGAGGAAGCAGCTATTGCAATGGCCATAGCGTCAACCTCGACTTCACTCATTGTTAGCGACTCACAGACGGCTGTGAGAAACTTTGCACGAGGGCGAATATCCCAAATAGCTTTAAGAATATTGGTTGGATACAAACACCAACGAACAATATAAATAGTCTGGGCACCCGCTCACTCCTCCTTGCCCGGCAATGAGGCTGCACACTAGACAGCTCGAGGACTTACAGACCGAGCCTCTGGATTGCCCTGGTCGAACGGGGAGGACGATGAGAGATTTGAGCGAATGACCACTTACAGAGATATTACACAGTATTACAGGCTAAGCAGGAAAATTTATCCTCCCGCACACTCGTCATTGAACAAAGGACAGGCGGAGGCGTGGTGCCTACTCCAGACCCACACGTTTCTTAGTCCGGTAACAATGAACCGCTGCGTGCCCGAACTTCATTCGGACAAGTGTAAATTTTGCCACAACAGGGCGGACTTGAGCCACATTTTATGGGCATGCCCGAAGGCCCCCATGAGAGGCGAATTTCCAGACGGGAGTGGATGGGATGCCGCGCTCCTCAGCTCAGACTCAATTACAAGCCCGCTTAATACGGCAGGCCGAAGACGCCGCCAGGGCCCATGGGATCATGGCCACCGTCTAGGTTTGGTCCTCCCTTCTCCTCTCGCACCTGAAAGGGGAAGAGGACCTTTCTGCTAGTTAAATAAAGTTTGTTCATCATCATCATCATCGAAATGTGATGCTCCACCTTACTGAATCTACCCGTACCTCACATGGTCTCACACTAGATCCGGCATCAGCTCACTTATGGCGAAGCAGTGATGCCAAGCGGTGTTGCCATGCGATGGCGTTGCTGCATCATGTCTTGATATGACGTCACTTCATGGCGTAAAAATTGCGCCACTACAATGTCGCAACCACGTGAGATCTTTGATGACACTGTGACTTGCACACAGCATTACTTCAATAATGTTAAATCTCAAGTGAGGTTTTTAGCATTTTATTTTCCTAGCCTATTTAGCTGAGTGGTGTAGCCCGACGAGAGAATTGGGCCGTTCGCTTCATGATAGACGATCTATGTAATCGCTTTTCTTAGACAGAAGCGGAAGAAGGGCACAGATATTGAAACGAAGAGAAGCGCAGGAGCGAGGTGGGTAGTCAGATTTTTTTTGCTTATGGGAAGGGGGGGGGGGCTTTGGTTACATCTATAGTGGAATCAATATTATGTGTGTTTTTCGAACTCAAATCAAGCCATTATGAAATAGACAGCAGTGACCATCAGTCTGCTTTACTGCCACATATAGAGTTAGGTTTTACTCGACCCCTAAATGATAGAGGATAATTGATAATACAAACTGGCATAAACTCCAATCTTCAGAGCGCATGTTAAGGCCAGCATCTTAAATATAAGGAGCCAACCAAATGACCATGTTTGTTTCGGTCTTACGCGGTGGAACAATAGAAATCGAGAGACTCGCCGTGGTGGGGACTCGCTATTAGTTTAGTGCCCATCAATACTTTGACGTGTGCCTAAATGTAAGCACACGGGTGCACACTAAGATTCAACGCCATACTTCCCTTCCTTTCCAGCGAGATCATTTCTAGTTTGTCCGGTTTTGCGCATGTAATACAAGACTTTTTTTTTGGTGTTGATGACAGGGGGGATACGGGGTGGACCAGCACTGCTGTATTACATGCACTCAAAACTGAAAAGTTAAGCCCTCAGAATATTGGTTCAGCCGTTGACATTCAAATGATTTCAATATATTGCAACGCTGGCATTTACGATCATCAAGAGAACGGAGCACCAGTGGGGGCCAAATAATGGAGACCAACCTGAGTGGCTTTGATAGGCTCCTGAGCCCTCTTCGACGCCCGCTTCACCTGCATTACTTCGGTATATTTTCTCGAAAAGAACCAATCGTCTCCTTGCGTTACATAAAAAATATATAGTCTTTCACCTTAACAGGTATTCTTTTTATGCCAACACACCACGGTCTCATTGAACTTTAAGCCGACACTGTTCCTGTTAGTGCGCTTGTTGACACAGGCGCCCACTTATCTATTGTGAGCGCACATCTACGCAGCCGTTTGCAGAAGCTCATGACGCCCTCTACGACTCAAGCCATGCGTGTTGCTGATGGCGGCGCCGTAGAAGTCGTCGGAATGTGCACTGCTCGTGTCAACATCGCTGGTCGTCACGCCGTATTCCTTTTTGCCAGTCTAGATCGTTGCTGCCATGACCTCGTACTAGGCCTTGATTTCCTGTCGGCACACTCGGCCTTAATAGACTGTTCTTCTGGCCCAAAGTCAGCGGAGCACTGATTGTGTAATTGCATATGTAAGTCGTCTTCTTTCAAAGTCTGAGCGCAACTACTCTATAACAAAACGAGAATGCCTTGCCCTTGTCTGGGCGGTTTCGAAATTTCATTACTTGTATATGGCCGCCCGTTCCTTGTCATCACAGATCATTACGCCTTCTATTGGCTTTTTTCACTGAATGACCCTTCTGAATGACTTGGTCGTTGGGCGTTGCGTCTTCAGGAGTACTCCTACTCAGTTGCCTACAAGTGTGGACGCCTTCATCTGGACGCCGATTGCTTGCCCCGCTACCCTATTGACCAACCAAATGAATCGGTCGGCGAGCCTGGCCCCAGCATCATGTCCATGTCTAGGTTTTGTCAGATTGGTGACGAACAGCGTCGCGATCCTTCCTTGCGGTCACTCATTGCCCGTCTGGAATCTGACCCCAACGACGTGTCTCTCCGCATGTAGGTCCTCCTAAATGGGACGCTGTACCGTCGGAGCGTCCAGCCAGATGACCCTGAGCTACATCTAGTCATGCCTAACCATATCCTTTCCGTGGTCCTGCACGAGCTTCACAACGAACCAACTGCCAGCCGCTTGGGCGTATCTCGCACATACGACCGCGTGCGGCGCCGCCTTTTTTGGCATGGTCTCGCGTGGTCCGTTTGACGTTACGTGGCCTCCTGCGATAAATACCAACGTCGAGAACGACCTGCCACACCCCCTGCTGGACTCCTTCACCCGATCTCCATCCTTACCGAACCTTTCTTCCGTGTTGGTGTAGACCTCCTCAGACCGTTCCATGAATCAAAATCTGGGAATAAGTTGGTGGCCGCTGCTATAACAATGTGACCAGGTTTGCCATCACTGGAGCGCTCCCCTCCAGCACTGCTACTGACGTGGCCGACTTTTTTCTCCACGATGTTTTTGAATTACGGGGTTTAACGTCCCAAAACCACCATATGATTATAAAAGACGCCGTAGTGTAGGCCTCTGGAAATTTCGACCACTCGGGGTTTTTTAACGTGCACCCAAATCTGAGCACACAGGCCTACAGCATTTCCGCCTACATTGAAAATGCAGCCGCCGCAGCCGGGATTTGATCCCGTGACCTGCGGGTCAGCAGCCGAGTACCTTAGCCACTAGACAACCGTGGCGGGGCTAGCTCCACGATGTAATTCAACACCACAGCACTCCTTGACAATTGCTCACCGATCGTGGACGCGCATTTGTGTCACGCGTACTCGACAACTTTTTGCACTCTTCCTCAACGCAGCACAAACTGACCACTTCCTACCATCCTTAAACAAACGACCTTAACGAACGCCTAAATTGCACATTCATGGACAAGCCCTTGATGTATGTCTCATCTGACCACCATGACTGAGATGTAGCGCTACCTCACGTAACGTTCGCCTATATTCCATCTCGTCACGATACCACAGGTTATTCACCTTTCTATATGATCTATGGCCGTAATCTGGCCTTACCACTGGACACCCTACTACTGACTACTACCCCTCCGCCGAATGAATACGCACGTGATGCCATCGCTCGTGCCGACCACGCACGTCAGATTGCCCGCTCTAGGCTGTTGGCTTCACAAACAACCAAGAAGGTTCTCTACGACAGCAAGCATGTCGACGTTGACTTCTCACCTGGTTTTCTAGTTTTTCTCTGGTGCCCAGTTCGTCGTGTTAGATTGTCAGAGACGTTGCTAACTCAGCACAAGGGACCTTACTGTATCACACGACGGGGAACAGACGTTACCAATGAGGTCATTCCAGTCTCTGGAAATAATCTGTTTGCAAACACCCCCCGTGATGTAGTCCACGTCAGTAGGTTGAAACCATACCACTCTCCTTCTTAAGAAAACGTATAAAGTGCACCAAGCCGGTGCTTTTACAACCAGGGGGTAATGATAATGCTACGTAGCTATCGCACGAAGGGTGAACCATTCTGTGGACAGAAGACGATGGAGAGGACTGGTTTGCTCACTCTGTGTGCTGCGCTCCGATTTTATCAGTGTAAATACACCAGCAAATAGTAACGTTCCGTCTCATTTTTGGTAACAATATGAATGACCCCTTTCGTGATTCGCGCACTTTGAATAACAGGGGGAAACTTGGGAGGTGTAGTCGTTGGTGCTGCATTTTGCGACCGTTACATTGCCTCTACTTCAATGAAAATCAGGTACAAGTCCTTCGACCATCAGCATCGTCCTGTATTCGGCAAATTCCGCCAGGCATTCACCTTTACACACCATGACTTCGGAGAGACATGACGTTGTTACCAAAGCAGGCGATTGCTTCTTCTGATACAATGGTCAATATTTAGATTCGATGATGTTCAACATTGTGTGCGAAATCGGGTCCTGTAATGATAAGCTCGGTAAGCATGAACTGGAGAATACGCCCAGATTTTCATATCTGAAGACCATTGCACGTCGCCGGGGTGCTATGGCCATGCAAGCAATGTGCTTCCGATGAATGTAAGCTTGGTAACTCCTTATGCTCAGCATGATTGCAATCTCGTTTTTTTTGTTGCATCTGCATTAGGAAAGTCATTTCTGTATATGAAAGTAGGGGTGCCTATCCCCTTAAAATGACCTACTGAAAGATTGTGATCATGTCTTAGAAATCATACTAAATTTCGGTCCCGTTGACAACACGTATCACACCTAACACCTGCTTTTATTGTACTATTATGTTAACCATCCGTTATTTAGTACCCCTAAAATGGGTCATTAAGCTAATAAGAAGAAAAACAAACAATATAGCAAGCCAGTTATAATTCGAACATTTCATACTTCCCACAAAAAACGTTAATTCTGTATAATTCATACGCAAAAATGCAATGTAACGTACTGAAATAACCAGCCCCATATATGACAATCGATATCATGTGAAGCAGTCAGGGTGTAGCAGCGTAGGTGGCGTTTTTTTTTTTTTGCTTTGAGCCAAGTGTTACAAGATGGAGTGGCGTCTTCCCGAAACTTGAGTAGCTTTACAAACGGTCTTCCTAGAAACTTTGGCTATGCGGGTGTGTGAAAAGTCAACAAGAGCAGCAAAGGTGTCTTTTGGTAGTTCCTTAGCATCGTGTATCTCTATTTGGGCCCTTGTTTGCCCCTCTACCGAGTTTACGCAGCGATCAATTGTCTATATATCGTAAACGTTCGCTCTTGATCTGGCGTAATATTATCCGCCACGATGGTGCACTCCGCGTTGCAGTCGTGTGCATAATATTAGCCTTTTCCGATTTTATTGTTTAGGCTGTAGTGGATTTCGTGCAGTTGGAAATTCATGACGGTGTACTGCGAGCGTGAGGACACACGGACAAACAAAGAGCTTGGCACACTGTGGCGTCTACAGCTCAGTTCTATTGCTAACACCGCTTCCCACGCCTAAATGCATGAGAGCGCAACGCTGCTTTTTACAGCTTTGCGTCCACCGAGAAAAGTGGCTCGCCAGGGTTAACATATCAAAAATAACCATCGCCATGACCTACAGGCGCGACACGAGGACGCAACTGAGAATCCGGGAGGTCAGACCTTCGCGATTACCGTCGCAGATTACAAAGGCAAGGTACTGGGATCGGCGACCATCCTCGCCAAACGTGCGGGCGCAGATAAAAAGGCTGCTGTAGCACTCGCCACTCAGGCGAGTGGCGATTCCTCCCATCATGGTCTTCACCGACTACCTTCACCGTGGCGATTCAGCATGGACCATCCTTCCCATACACATGCATCGTGTAGGTCACGAGTCACAAAGGTCTCGAGGGAAATGAAGCTGCTCACACCACGGCTGGCGAATGCGTCAACCGGTCATCCCCGTACAAGATCCCTGGCACCTCTTACTCAACAACACAAGCAGAAGCAATATAATCCGTACTGCTAAAGTGCCATGCAATACTGTGACCTTATCAGCTCCAACGCAGTTCATACCCTCCACCACATACAAAACTAAAAATAAAAGACAAACACGCACACTACAGGTGCCTTCGAAGAAACCATTTCACTCACGGCGTACCGTTGAACCATATGAGGCCAACGTTGCTTAGCTACACCTGTCCCCAAAGCAATGTGGCAGACCCTCTGGCGCACCTCCTACTGCAATGCAAAGTAAGAGTCCCGAAGATTTGGGCACCAGCAAGAGATGCGGACTTAAACTTCGCCAGTGAAGCGTGGGAGACTGCGTTCTCTCAGATGGACGTGGTCGACTAGCCTCAACTCGTCTCGCGAGCCCGACGGATGGTCAGAGGACAGCGTGTTCCCGAAATTATGTACCCTCACACCTTCAGTCAAAAGCTTTGCGCAATAATTTTTTTCTTTCTCTTTCTCCACATGTATTGAACATGTGGAATGACCGTCACAATAAAAACCTGTTGTAACAGCGTAGTGTCTGTCAGCCATTTGTGTGTCAGCCGTTTTATGTAGCGAATCACTCAGCCATCGAAGACTTCGTCACAATGGTGTAGACGATCACATAATACCACAGCTTCAATAGGCAACCACCTTCACACCGGCAATTCTAGATTTTCACACCAAATTCGTATATGACAAAACCTCACCCGTCCTGTGAGCGCCAGCATTCGTGGCTCGTGTGTGCCAGAGAAATCGAACAAGCCCAGCTATTTGCCACTGGTGCAACTAAAAATGAAGTCACAGTGGGCGAAAACCTGTTTTGCAGAAGCTGAGTGAATGCCAAGTATTCACCACGGGTCCACTAGAAATGAATAAGGCCGCATGTGGGCGGTAAACGTAACTTGTGATTTATGAATAGGCATAGTTGATAAATAATAAACTCAATGAAAAATCGAGACTGATGCAGCAATAAGCAACATGTCCACACATTTCATATCCCAGGATTTGTACGTATATGTTATTGCCTTCTGTACCATATTGCGCCTGCGCTCGGGTGACGGTAGCTATTCTTCTGATGTAGTGCTCTTCGAGAGCCTTGATTGTAAAGAACGCCAAGCATTTTAGGGGCCCGTTCTGTTGCATTCCCTCCCCACTGGAGGCAACGCAGAAAAAACCGCATATAAAATACAAACATGAGCAAGCAGGTGAGAAATATATAGGGTAAGCGAGAAAGGAAAAAGAACGAGAATGAAAACAAAGGAGAAAAAGAGAGAATACTAAAAACCAGAAAACAGAACAAGAAAGACAAAAGTAAAGAAGTCATAATAGGCTGTCCATGCAAAACAGCTGTCTAGGCTTGCGTCCCTAGTGCGAAGCTACCGTGATTTCGTTGCCTTTGAAGCAGAGAGGCAGGTACAGTAAAGCACAGGAAGTTACCCCTGGGTATGCACAACAAGTTATTTTTTTTTGGTATATCAACCCCCAAAGTAAATGGAACGAAGCGCTGAACGGAAATGTGCGTAAACAGATACCTGTGTTGTCGAAGTAGCACATGGATGAGTAGCGAGGCGCGAAGCACGTTTTTGTTTCCGGGTCTCTTTCTGGCCACTCGTAGCCCATTAGAGGGAGCTCACACCACCTGTACTCTCGAAGTTCCATGCAGTTGTCTGTGAGAATGCGGTTCCACAGCTCAACGTCGGACATGATCCAACAAGGCTTCACGCCAGGCTTCCAAGTGGACGAGCGTTCGAAACCCACAGCACTGTGAGATTTTTCAAAGCAGTCAGCATCGCCACGAGCAGCTGGAAAAAGTTGAGCAGGTGGCTGTCGAGAATGGGGATAAAACGTAAAAAAAATGCTCCAGCTAACGACATCTAGCTGTTTCGTATCGATGAAACCTCCACTAAAAATTAAAAGTATGAGAAGCACTACCCTAGATACTAACCTAAAAACGCCTTAACAACTTTTCACGCACAGAAACGTGATATGTAACACGACAGGATACAGTGCTGTGTCCGGTCGTGTTTCTTGTTCAGTCTGTTTCGGCTAATGGTTTCAATATACATTCAGCATCAACTATCTTTTCAACTAGTTGTGTTAGATCAGAAGCACTCCTAGAGTCCCGAAGACGCTTAAAAGTAAGTGCGCTGTCTTGGGGTGGAACTCATTGACGTCGTTGTCGCGGTGCGCATCCGCGAAGTACAGCTGAAGCGTGTACACTATACTTTTCTTGTTTAACATATCAAAAGCACAATATGATTGTGAGGAGCACCGTAGCGAAATGCTACGAAAACTTCGGCCGACTCGTGTTCTGCAGCATGCACCTAAATCTAAGTACACGGGCCAGTAATGCTCATGTGCACGCTATAAGTGTGAAACGAAAGCGCATGGATGTGTAATAGCCGAGAAATAAGTATAAACTGGCTGGATGCAACCACATGTTTCTTTCCTCCTGTGTGTACGACATGAAAGAGAAACTTGCTTTGATTTAGCGTTCAGAAGACTTCAGAAGAACACATCCACTATTTAGTTGGTCGCACTGGTACCCGGGAAACAAAGTTAATCCAGGCCTCGGAAGCCGGGCGCTAGTTTCGGTTTAAAAAAACATGCACGCTCGTAGCGGTCGCCGGATGTCCGGGATCTGGTTGATTGGACAGAGGTTGATGTGAAAGTTCACATTTATTAGCCTTCACAAGTTTTTACAAATATAAAAGTTGGCACCCCTTTGAATAAGTTGAAAGTTGGCACCCCTTTGTCGACTACGGGAAAATGAAATGCAACAAATTGTGGTGGGCACAGAACGGAAGCGACATTGAGCTACGCCGAACAAGTCAACTATACATTTGTCGAACAAGGCATTATTCAGGCTACACAAGTTTTCCGCGAATCTGCGATGTGCTAATCCGGGGATTTCAAGATCAGTGAAAGATTTTCAGCGTTTCCTAAAGGGAACGGGTGAGCACAAGAACCTGGACCTATTATTTGAGCAGGTATTGATTTTGCAAACAGCAGCCAAGCTCCTGTCGAGAAAATGCATTTATTGAAACGCTTGAAGTCGAGTTGGCTCGAGCTCCGCTGTGGTGGTCTAGTGGCTAAGGTACTCGGCTGCTGACCCGCAGGTCGTGGGATCAAATCCCGACGTCGACGGCTGCATTTTAGATGATGGCGGAAATGTTATTGGCACGCGTTCTTAGATTTGGGTGCACGTAAAGAACCCCAGGTGGTCCAAATTTCTGAAGCCCTCCACTACGGCATCTCTCATAATCATAAGCTGGTTTTGGGACGTTAATCCCCACAAATCAATCAATCGAGTTGGCTCGACTACATGGTTTAACTTTTTTTTACTTTTGGCGTGTAGCTTGAACGACGTCAGCTAGTTATAGGCTGCTTTCTGCTCATTAAATTCTTGTAAATGCAGTTGAAAATTTGTAAGTATTTACTTGTAATAGTGTCACTCAAGTACACGGGAGTGACTTCATGTCTTAAGAAAGTCTTAACGAGAATGTCGATGGAGCCAACGTTTTGACAAGTGGACTTGCTTCGTCGATGTAACGCTGTTGCTCTGACGACGACAAGTCAACTTGCCGAAACACTGTTTACAGCAACGTTCATTTTCGAAAAACTTCTGATCGCTTACAGCCTCTCCTTGCCTCTGAACTTCAGTCTGCTTTGGTACTAAAGTTCAATAAAACAATGCTATGCGTGCCATCATAAGAAACGTGAGTCAATTACGACGTTTTGTACTCGAAATCGCTGATAATTTTCGCAATGGTTCAGATATTCTCGGTTCATCGTTTACTCATAATGTCCCTATGTCAGTTGCAAGTAAAAGCTTCTCTTATAGATTCACACTTTCCCACTACGTCTATGTATTCGTTATTTTTAATACAAAACATGCATTAAAAGGTGCATTTGATTTGTGTCAACAGAGATTTGTGTTACTGAGAAATCACTCAGCTAACTTTAGCCTTCTCAGAGAACATGAACAAAATATTTAAAAACGTTAACAAAGGTCCGCACCAGTGATGTCGTGAGAAAAAGTTTGTGTTCATGATTTATTTACAGTAGGATGACTAGCAACCGCCATTGGCAAAAGTAATGGTGCCGCTGCCGAGAGCGAATACATGGGATGTATAAGAAGTTCCCGTCCCCTAGTTAAACTACAAGCGAGCAATGGACGTTGTTCACTCGGGCGCGATTTAAACGTAATTGCGTGAGCATATACCAAGAACTAACACAGCAACACTCTTTCGAGGGCAGAGTCCTACCATGGAAGCTTCCGCAACTATTCCCGTCTGAACAAGCTTATAAAGGACCACTTGCAACTCCAGCTTTACCAGCTCATTTTTCAGCACGTTTGTAAACGCATGTAGACCTAGGAACTCACGAAGAACGCGTTTGATCTCAACGAATGGAAGGCTCAATATAGTGAGCAACGGTCTACACTATAGGAGTGATTGTTGTTGCATCTGTAGTGGGGAATTCGCAAGGCACTGACTAGTGGGACCATCTCTCTCCGAGTGCGAAACGCGAGGGGGTGCACGAGCTGTAGACGCTGGACTGCTCGAGCATTTCTGTCCGTACCGGCTGCCTGCCTACTACCTGGCGTCGCTAATAAACTCCCTTGCACATGGAACAGCGAATGAAGGAGAGAAGAGTGCAAAAATCTGGAATCCCACTGTTCCGAAACGTGCCCTCAGCTCCTTGAGACATTACGCAGGTCGACAGTTGCGTCAACTGTGTGTTGCAAGTGTCGGCCGTCGATAAAGTGATAAGCCGTGGAGCGCGTTGGCATTTACACAAGCGCTATCGAATAATCAAGCGTGATGGCTATAGCGGCCCCGTAAATGCTAAAAGAAACTAATTTTCAGGTTGTGCGCGATATATCCCCGCAAGGTTCTAAGAATAACTACATCATTGCCAGTCATTCGGCGTGGCTGACGCAAGGCAGCACTTAAACGTGTAATCAGGCTGTAGCATAAAAATGAAAGAAGGGGTTAGGCAATATGATTGGACTGCCTAAAGCAGTGTCAGTTGTTACAGAATGGGCTACACATCTGTACGTATGTGGCAGGCTGTTGCAGATAGTGCGACGTCAGTAATAATGTAATTGATCACTGTTTTAGATATCAAGCCATAATATGGGTATGATGCTTACCGCGGTGTCTAATTCCAGATTAGTTTTAACCAGCAGCGGTTTTTCGGCGTATGCCTTCGTCAAAATACACGCAGTATCTTTGCATGCCGTTTGCCCTCTTTTCAAATGGCGGAGCATCGTAATATATATATATAAATATATATATATATTCATTCTGCTCGGAGCTCGAATATTCCGGCGTCAAAAGCTTTAGGAGCTCAACTTGTCGAAGTCCCCTGTCGTCACCATGTGTTATGTATTCGTGGTCTATCAAAGCTATACATCGTAGGTGATAATAAGTGAACATAAACTACCATAAGTGATGGTTCATGCTATCATGTCATTGTGACGGCATAAGGCCGACAAAATTTGTAACACAATCATCACGCTCTGAAACTTAAGGGCTCGGATAGTAGGCATGTAACATCATCATGGTGTATTATTTAGTCATGGTTGATCATAAAGCGGATATGTGCCACAAACATTGGGTGCGCATGCACCGTAAAAGCACGAGCAGGCTTGAAAGAGAAGACAGCTGCAACTAGTTTTTTTTTTCATCATACGAGCAACCAATCTGTTGTGTTCTGCAAGTAATCGTGCCTACTCACGCTTGATCTGACAGCGCAACGCATTCCTGTAGTGCACGGCTCGAAAAAGTGAATGGACATGCGAAGCGAAGCTTGGAGATAAAGGCGTGCGTTGTTCAAAGGAACGCTTTGCATTAAAAAGCTCTAGCGAATTCTTAAGGACCCTTTATAATCCGGCGCAACAGTCGCGTGGGGAAGCTGTGGCGTAAGTTGGTGTCACAAGGTTGACCACGTTATTTTCCCGTGAAACCCGAGCATTTTCTATTCCTTCTGGCAGCGCAACGCATCGCCTTGACCCGTAGGAAATTTCTCAACCCTCTCTTCTTTCTCTGTCTCTTTCTCTATTTATTAGCTTTATTGCACAGTACCTGTGCCAAATTGGCGTTGATGTTCTGAGAGTGAACAATAAAAGAAATATTATTATAAAAAGAACGCGAGCCTCTTTATTACGGATATCATATCTGACCCTTGTTTTTTTACTTATCTCCTTTGGTTAATGAGTGCCGCCAGAGAAAGGATATCATCATCATTTCTGTTCACTCGTCACGCACTAATACATTTACACTCTGAAAACCGTCATAAAAGGGCAGCTTAGTGAATATAGACTGAAGGAAAGGCACACGAACACACACTATTACAAATACGGCCACCAAATCTATACGAAACGCCGTAAGGGCCTCATGAAAGCAAAGGAGCGAATCCTCCTATGCCTTTACACCAAAACTCAATAGTGCCCGGCAGTCTTAAAACACTTCAACCCATCTTGCAGGACGAAGAGCCCGCAATGCGGGGAAAATTTCTGTGACATCTTTCATATTGCGTGAATGGGCGTGGCAAAAAATTAAACCTCACCCCTCTACCTATAGCCCTTCGCGGTACAGCTGGGAGACAACTCTGCGGGGCTGCTTTGATATGACTGCCCAAGTGGCCTCAGTTGAGCGGGCCCGGGCCACGGGTAACGCCAATGGGCTCCCGTAAAGAGTGCCCACCTCGTCTTTGTACAGGGTAGCCCCATGAGGACCGCTCCGCAGCATCCCTGTACGTAACTTCCAGAAATAAATGCTTTCCATCACTGTCATCACACGGACGGAAGTGTCCGTTAAGCGCCTGTTCACAAGCGTTACACTTCCGTTTATTTCTGAACACGCTCAAGAAACAGTGCACTGTCAAAATCAAGGTCCATGTCACTTTGCGCACCCAGATTGCAGTGCTCGCTTACGCGCTGGGTACGTGTGAACGGCGTATTTAACCTGAATCACTGCCACCTGTGAAGGTCGTGAAGGACCACGCGAAACCACGAGAACCATCGTGTGGCTACACAGCAGTTTCACCTACGTTGGTCGCGAAATATTTATACCTCTTCTTAGTTCGCCCCTAATGAAACTTTTACAAAAAAATACTGATCCCGCTGATAAAGTTTCCACATGAGCGCATTTGCTTCCTTTTTTAGGTTTTTTATCATGGTCAATGCGAATGGCAATTACCAGCGATGTAAAATGCTTGCACTATAGCAGCGGATACGCTTAACGAAAAGGAAAAAAAGTGGGTTCCTTAGAGCTGAAGGTAAGTTATCGCATTCCATAGCTTTCAACAATCGCATGCCGTTCCGCAGCATTTTGTTTACCTCACTACGATGGGTCTAAAGTGATGTTCTGTGGTTCAACAATCCTAAATGCAGGAAATGATAACCATTTAGCCTTGCCTTTTCAGGGAATTCGGAATTGATTTCTACACCTGAAGCAGAGCAACAGTCGGATGAGAAAAGAATTATCGCTGCAACAATTGGAAAGTACATCTCAGTAGACCGCATCCCATGAAATATGCATCTTGATTGATATGTGGAGTTTAACGTCCCAAAACCACCATATGAATATGAGAGACGCCGTAGTGGAGGGCTCCAAAAATTTTGGCCATTTGGGGTTCTTTAACATGCGCCCAAATCTGAGCACACAGGCCTACATTTCCGCCTCTATCGGAAATGCAGCCACCGCAGCCGGCATATGAAATATGCATCTTACCTACCATCTTCAAAAAAGGAAGTCAAAAATAAAGATGCTCCGCGAGGACTACGATCGCAATGCGGACAGAAGATATAGTGATGCAGCAAAATATCTAGAATACCCGCCCATGCTTTCAGCATGGTCGACAGCGAAGGCAAAGAGAGAACGGCAGCTGGCATCTTAACTGCAAAAATCGATACGGCAGAAGAAACAGCGATAGCGCTAGCAATCTCAATCTTTGCCAACACAGCAATACTATTAGCCGATTCCCAAGCAGCTTGTCGAAAGTATATGCGAGGGAGAATTTTCAAACCAGCCTTGGGTATTCTTGAAATGTACAAACTGTCCCACGGCTACATGGAAGGAGGCCACTCACCTTGTGTCCTGAGTGCGTTTGCTAAGTAAAACTTATTTCTCTCACTCTGAAAGCCTTGAAATATGTCTACATGTGAAACATCTAAAATACGTTTCATATGTATTCTGACTTTTTTCACCGCTACCAAACAGCCATAGTCTTTGCCAGAAATCCTACCTGTGATCTTGCATTCGGGAGCTCTAGACCATAGCCGAGTTTATTGTGTCAGGTATATGTTATGCGCCATCAATGCTAAATTAGCGATACAGACGAGAATTTGTGCTGGCGGAAAATCAAGCATATGTTAATATCTGTTCGGAGGGGATATCTGGCTCGCAACTTCTGAGTGCATGCTTTCACTTGTTGAAGGAATACGACTGCGTAGTATGAAGACTAACCGAAGGTGAGATGTACGTATAGTGTGACCAAAAGAAGTAAAGCTGAAATATCGATACTGATTTAAGCTGCAGCACTGCTAAATGCCAGCACAGCCATTCTTGCTAAGTACGTTTCTTGGGTTGCAAGTCAACAATCATCCAATAAATGTCACCCACACGCTAGCGTTCAGTAGGAGTATATACCCAACTGCGCCTGATTCAAGCAAAATGTGTACAGAATGCTAAAGCAGAGAAAAAAGTGGGGAGCGAACAATGACAATGGGCCTACTCAAGATCACGAAGGAGCTCTTTCTATACAAAAAATAAATTAACAAAGAAACGCTTAGGATTTACACTCAATTATAGATAATAAAGACTAGTCATAACCATACTGTGATTGTGATTTCGATCATGAAACCGAAGTCAAGAACAAAGCGATGACAAATTGCTGCTAAAAAGGCTTTGCAATACTCGCTTGCAAGCCCTCTTTTGTTGTTGTTGTTGCTATAGATACAATAACGCGATAATGTCAGTGAAGAACAAAGGCTGCTTACCAGACTTGCCACTTCGTTTCTTGGCAGTGCCAGATGAACTCGACGATGACTTGGATTGTTTCGGGAAAGATTTGGTACTGCTGTCATTCAAAGCTCGATGGAACTCCTTGAAGATTGTGGCGACATCGTTCAGACTCGGTTGGGTGATTACGCACAGGCTCCGAAGAAGTTCCATGTAGTCCGATGTTAAGATACTCATTTCGGAGCGTTGCGTTCGTGCCGATGCCATGGTATGATCACAAAGAAAATAATTGTGCCTGAACGGATGCGTAGAAAACAGGTGCACAACTGGGAGTTTGTTAGGCCAGTAAAGACTCCAGCAACCAATGATACAAAGAAACATTGAAATTGTACCCTTAAAAAAGACGGCAATCACAGCACGAATGTAGCGGTGAGAACCGGGCCTGGCAATCGAAAGTCTGATTTATTAATTTAACGGTCTGGGGCTAGCAGATCAATTACAGTGAATTCCAGCATAACTACGGGTGCTCCAACACATTCAAAGTTGACGCTACTACGTCAACTAATTTGAACGGAAGAAATCAAGACACTGGGATTTGTTTTGAGAACTCCGATACAACCAGGCCAAGTCATCCTATATTTAACTGGACTGAAGAGTGGAATAGAGCTAGTTGGGATTTCATTGTTATCAAATGTTTATTTCAGTCCCTTAACATCTGTCTAACAGTGTTTACGATAAAAACACTATGATACCTTAAGAAGTTTGCCCAAGCATACGTGCGAACTCCCCCATCTGACAAAACATCTATAAGTAAGCTTAACATAAATGTTCGAAACAGGTATGATTGCAAAGGTTAACACCAAAAAAAGAGAGATCAGGTTGTATATGCAGTCTGTTCGGGAATTTGGCAATCTATTGAGCACAGCACTTGGGGTACTACCGCAGAGGTGGTGGAGAAGTGAACAGAGACTAATTAATAGCAGAGCGGCTGAATGGGCCAAAAACCCCAGTGGAGAAGCCAGCGGAGGGTAAAACAAAAGGAAGAATAAAATAGCAGGGTGAATGCTCTGCTTGTTTAAGCAGGGACAACGGGACGCATTGTGGCACCACCTACTGAACATGGTTGAAGCCGTTGTCGATCGAGTCGAATATTTGCCTGCAGAACGCTCACACACTGACAGGTGCGTAGCCGGCCATTTTTTTTCGTTCGGAGGGGCACCCCCTGAAATGGTTATTTTTCACTCTCTATGCCATGGCGGAAAGAAATGTTGAGGGTGCGGGGACACGGACTGGTCCGCTGCGTGCTAGCACACGCTACGCTGTAACGCCCGCTAAGAGGAGGAAACAAGCGGGCTAGTTCACTCCATAAAATTGCTGGCTCACTCAGCGTGCCGCGCCTGCGCAGTTTGAGTCTCGGCTTGTTCGTTGGGGCAGCTGAGCCGCTAAACTATTACTCTCTAATGTTTCTAGCGGTGGAGCACCGTGCTGGGAACTGTACTAGCGACTCCGGCAGTCGTAGATAAGCCACATCTGGGCATGCACGACACCAATGACGAGCTTTCCTTGCAATCTTTATCTTCCTTTATCAAAGTAGATGCAACGACCGCTTCGTGCTTCAAAAGCACTTCAGTGCAAAAATAAAAGAACAAGGGAAAATATCTAAGCGAAGCATTCTCGCTTTGATACGATACCACAAACAGACACGAGCTTCCCTCTATGCATGACACTGATCCGTGATTGCCTCGCAGCGGTGGTCTAGTGGCTCAGGTACTCGGCGGCTGACTCGGCGGTCGCGGGATTGAATTCCGACTGCATTCCCGATAGAGGTGAAAATGCTGAAGGCCCGCGTGCTCAGATTTGGGTGCACGCTGAAGAACCCCAGGTGGTCGAAATTTCCGGAGCCCTCCACTACGGCGTCCCTCATAATCATGTGGTGGCTTTGGGACGTTAAACCCCACATATCAATCAATCAAATGATTCGTTATTGCGCTCTTTTTCTTTCTTTTTTTGCGTTATATGATGCTTTGTGTGTGGCTTTGAGACCCGACCTATTGGGCTGTTAACCTTTGTGTTTTCGATCTAAACCTGCGTCTGCGCACAGAGCATGCTGCTAATAAGCTTCAAAACGGCGCTTGCAATTCGCCGACAGGAACACAAGACTGCTCACTTTCAATTCTTGATCCGGCCATGTCTGAATACGCTTCAGTTATTTGCCATCTTCACTCAATGGGTCTTACTGACATGCTCGAATGGTACAGAATAAACCTTCCCGTTCTATCTCGACAGCCTCCTTACGTTACATAAGTGTTTCGTAACTCAAAAGAGAACTTAGCTTTACTACACTTGTCATGCGCAGGCCACATGCTCGACTATCGCTATTTCACTCCTATTACAGCAAGTCATCCTTCGACCGGTCTGATATATTTTAGCCCCTCGTACCTCAACCAATGTAGATCACACGCACAAGGTGGCCTCAACTTATGCCAGGACCAAAAATTTTCAAAATTCGCCATAGTAATTAGGCACAATCAAGTGGAACTATGTTGCGCCAAGCATAGCTGGATTAACAGATCCTTCTATATTTGGCTCGATGCTGCACAACTATTTGTACAGTAAGGAACATTGCTAATATTGCTATTGTCCTTGTTTTATTTATGTACGGTTTTTGCTATATACGCTCAATGTTCTTCGACGTAACTATCATAAGTGTTTTCATCATTACTTGTTTTATTTCTTTGTTTTTGCTTTCATGAGTATGTATTCGGCTGATGTTGGTGATTGTATATGAATAGATTGTATGATTTGATTTACTAGCTGCTTCCTTTTCCGTGTTTTTTCTTTCTATATGTGTCGGTTGTTACCTATATGGTTTGAAATGTACATATTCTCCGAAATTCTCCTTTTTATGTAATGCCCAGTAGGGCATTAGGGCTATTGAAGTAAGAAACAAAGTTAAATAAAAGTGCTCGGTTTGTGCATATGATGTTTCATGGCCCTAATCACACACGTCACAACAAACACAAGAAAAAAGAAACTATGGCCCTAACAGCCGAAGATGATGACACCCAGATATCTTGCGGAAAATTGTGTATACAGTTTAGCACTCTTTTCTCGGCCAAAAAAGTTGCCATGGCCGCCACGATAAGCAAGAACGAAAGCTGCTTGGCAGGCGACAGTTTGGGGCCGCGCGGGCAGAGAATTGGTCGATAGGTGCCCCTCATATTGTTCCTAGCGAGACGCTCTGTCTTCGACATCAGCGTTCGCCACCGTACAATGTTTACAGTGCTATAGGCTGCTGACCCGCAAAGTCGCAATTTCGACTCAAGCTTCGTCGGCAACCTATCGATGATGTTGAAAGGCGCGACTCACGTGTATAGGGGCTCCAAAAGTAAAATGGAGCACGCCAACAGTGGCCGGATGTGCAAAATTCCATGCCAGTGCTCTCCACTAGAGCAGTGGTTGCTTATTTTTATACAGGTACTATCATCGTACATAAGAAAGGAGATGACAAGGACTTGAAGAATTACAGGCCGATCAGCTTGCTCTCTGTAGTATACAAGCTATTTACAAAGATAATTGCTAACAGAGTAAAGAAAACATTAGAATTCAATCAACCAAAGGAACAAGCAGGATTTCGAACAGGCTACTCAACAATTGACCACACTCATACTATCAATCAAGTAATAAAGAAATGCTCAGAGTATAACCACCCACTATACATAGCCTTCATAGATTACGAGAAGGCGTTTGATTCAGTAGAAATATCATCCGTCATGCAAACACGGCGGAATCAGGGCGTAGATGAAGTATATATAAACATTCTGGAAGAAATCTACAGGGGATCAACTGCTACCATAGTGCTTCATAAAGAAAGCAACAGAATACCAATCAAGAAGGGTTTAAGGCAGGGGGACACAATTTCCCCAATGCTATTTACCGCGTGCTTACAGGAGGTTTTCAGAAGCCTAGAATGGGAACAGCTAGGGATAAGAGTCAATAGAGAATACCTTAGTAACCTGCGCTTCGCCGATGACATTGCATTGCTGAGTAACTCGGGGGACGAATTGCAACTCATGATTACGGAGTTAGACAAGGAGAGCAGAAAGGTGGGTCTTAAAATTAATCTGCAGAAAACGAAAGTAATGTACAACAACCTCGGCAAGGAGCAGCGCTTCGAGATAGATAATAGTGCACTTGAAGTTGTAAAAGACTATATCTACTTAAGGCAGGTAATAACCGCAGAGCCGAACCACGAGATTGAAGTAACTAGAAGAATAAGAATGGGGTAAAGCACATTCGGCAAGCACTCTCAAATTATGACGGGTAGATTGCCACTATCCCTCAAGAGGAAGGTATATAACAGCTGTATCTTTCCGGTACTTAGCTACGGAGCAGGAACCTGGAGACTTACAAAGAGGGTTCAGCTTAAATTGAGGACGATGCAGCGAGAAATGCAAAGAAAAATGTTAGGTGTAACCTTAAAAGACAAGAAGAGAGCAGAGTGGATTAAGGAACAAACAGGGGTTAAGGATATCATAGCTGAAATCAAGAAGAAAAAATGGACATGGGCAGGGCATGTAGCGCGCAGACAGGATAACCGCTGGTCATTAAGGGTAACTGACTGGATTCCCAGAGAAGGGAAGCGGGTTAGGGGGAGACAGAAGGTTAGGTGGGCAGATGAGATTAAGAAGTTTGCGGGTATAAATTGGCAGCAGCAAGCACAGGACCGGGTTAACTGGCGGAACATGGGAGAGGCCTTTGTTCTGCAGTGGACGTAGTCAGGCTGATGATGATGACTATCATCGTAACAACTTATCATAACAACTTATCTGGTGAAACGTGCTGACATTCACTTTTGCGTAGTTAGGCCACAGCTCACGTGCTTAATTTTAGTTTTGGGGCACTGGTACCTATGTTTATTCGCCCGTCACAGGAATTCAGGTTTTTTGAGCTCTTTGTATGACAGCCTCAATCATATGCTGGTTGCGGTGAGCGAAACAGGAGTGATTTGGGTCACAACGTGGGGCTGCTACGGTTGCGTAGTGTCTTCAATCATCCAAATCGAGTGCACTGACTGGTGAAAGAAGTTTCCAATGTCAAATTTTCATCGCAGAAGCTTTTTTTATTAGGTCATGTCGCGCCCTGCAAAGGAACATATACATACGGCTGGTGATAAGTTACCGGGCGGCTATCCCGCATCTTCATAAAGCAGCGTTACCTCAAAAGTTCGGTCTACCTCTGCGGAGTTGTCCCTTTTCACTCTCGGTAGCCATGGCCTTTTCCTAATGGCTTCCCGAGAACACCGCCTTATTATATTGTAAAATCTCCATGTGAAGCCGGTTTGTGCCGTTTTAGGCCGCGTTCGACAAATTACAAAAAGTCGAGACCATTAATTGTGCTATATGAAAATAGGTGACCAGCATAGCTTACGGCTGAGTTACAGTCTTTGCTGCCTTCACCGTTCTTTCTAAGTGCGCTGCTGCTCTGATGTCATTAATTACATGCGCAGGTTTACGCACCGAAACTAAAATAGTATTAGGCACGCTGTGTTGAAGCGCTAAGAGAATTTCCACCACCTGGTGTTTGTTAACCTGCACTGACCTCGCAGTGCACGCGAGCCTCTGTACATGGTGCCCGGATCCCGACAACGGATGCCACATAACGAGGCGAAATACCTCCATGGACTTGCTACCACCACGGCCGGGATGGAACCAGTCGCATGACAGCAGGTATGCACTGAAACCGCGGTTCCACCGCGGTGGACGCTCCTTGGGCGTCGCCACAAAGCGCGGCTGGTTTACGAGTGTTATGAACCACCATGCCGACGCAGCACTCAGTTACGACTGATATGACGAAAAGTGTTTTCACTGAATTTTTCAGTGCTTAAGCATAAAGCAAAAACAAAAACACCATTAAGACAGGAAACTATTTCATTTTACCTAACGCAGGATCTTCAACCACATTCAGCATTGTGCCATGGTCAGGACATCTTTGATTGATTGATAAATAGAAGGGATTGAACGTTCCAAAACCACGCTATGATTATGAGAGACGCCGTAGTGGAGGGCTCCGGAAATTTCGACCACCTGGGGTTCTTTAACGTGTACCAAGATCTGAGCACACAAGTCTACAGCATTTACGCCTCCATTGGAAATGCAGCCGCCGCAGCCGGGATTGGATCCCGCGACCTGCAGGTGAGCATTGATTGATTTGTGGTGTTTAACGTCCCAAAACCACCATATGATTATGAGAGACGCCGTAGTGGAGGGCTCCGAAAATTTCGACCACCTGTGGTTCTTTAACGTGCACCCAAATCTGAGCACACAGGCCTACAACATTTCCGCCTCCATCGGGAACGCAGCCACCGCAGCCGGGATTTGAACCCGTGACCTGTGGGTCAGCAGCCGAGTACGTTAGCCACAAGACCAGCGCGGCGGGGCATCAGGCCACTTTTGGCGGATAACGTTCTGCAACTGAATTTCTTGACCCTAATTTTTCGCCGGAACATTACACATGCCTTCGGTTTTTCTGAATCTAATTAACGCATTTCTAAATAACAGGGCCTTACACAAGCAAGACATGACAACCAAGCCTGAAAGTGGAGCTTTGCTACTACTAAAATGCCTATCTGCTCTGCCCTGCTTATCATGGGTGCGTACTAACGTGCGAAGCTCACCTTCAATAGCAATCGATGAATGGGCGTGCTCCAACGTGTGATCCTTTCAGACACGAGCAGCGTGTCTGAACAGCACCACTCCAACTGTCAAATTCTACTGTTCTGGTACGGTTCCGCCTACGCGATGAGCTCTTGAATGTCTGACGTTATCAGGTGTAAATGTGCATCCACGGCATCTACAGGTGTCACATGTAATGATGATGTAGTATTACCCAACCGGCGCAAGCTACTGTGGCCAACGCGAAATGACGACGCATGTTTTGTTATATGTATCATGTTCTTGCATTTCTTAACAGTATCACGTGACGCTTGAGCGCAGGACATGGTAGCATCATATAAGACCGGCTGGTGATGCGAAGGCGCATAAACCACGTTCAATTACGAGTGCCGACTGCTACGCTGTTCACTTCAACATATCTTGAAGTAACATTTCACTCAACAGCACCGCACAACAGAGCACGTCGGAGAAATAGCCAACAGTATACGCATGCGTTCTGTGTACCATGATGTTGGCGTTTCACGACTGTGTCAGGCGGGGTGCAGTTCCGCAGTGCTATCCTCGTTTTTTTTCACTTGCCAGTCTTTATGAAAGTATTAGACAACAAATATTTTGACCGGGCATAACACGCTTCCGCATTCTCTTAACCATTTCACTGATGTGCTTTGTTGTAAGGCTGAAGTTAACGTGATAGAAATCATCTGACGACTTCGGGTATTCTTAGTAGCCAAAAGCACTCACCTGTCCAGTATCCACGTACCTACTCAGTTTAGCGGTAAAGCTCAGGCGTCTTGTAGTTCATATCCCATCTTCTAAGGGTGATGCAGATGCTGACCATCCACACAAATTCTTTCTTGAATTTGTTCTGGGCGCTCAGATCTCTGTTTGGACGGATAAAGGCGGTGTCAATACGTACCACTGTACCATATGCTATGGGAACCTCGGAATCTGCCCTACACATTCGTAACCTTCACCCGAAGCAGAATCTGAACAGCACCCACTTCAAGTTAAAGGTCTCTACCGTTTTCCGCTAATCAACTCGGTCCTTTGCTTTCTCGTTATTCCTGCAAACTTCTTATTCTCATGTACCAACATAACTTTCTGCCTCCCCTTCACATGGTTGCGTTGACTGGTAAAACAGTGAGATATTCTTAATGAGCAGCAATTATCCTGCATATGCTGTACATGCTCTGTTCATGTCCGATTCTTCTTAATTTTTACTATGATATTCTTAGCCCCCATTTGTACCCTAACCCCCTCTGATCTCTTCCTGGCTCTTAAGGTTGCACCTATCATTCACCTTTCTATCGCTCGCTGTATCAACCTCAGTTTAAGTTTAACCATCTTTGTAAGCCTACAGGTTTCTGCTCCGTAAGAAACAACCGCCAAGCTGCAGCTGTTATATACCTTTCTCTTGTGGGATAGTGGTAGGCTACCATTTATTTGAGAATGCTTGGCGAATGTGCCGTATCATTATTCGTCCAGCTATTAACCCTCATGGTTCAGCTCCATGGTTATGTTATGGTGCAGTTAAACAGTCTAGACTTGGCATGTAAATTAGTCAATGCTTGGAGTAGTTTTCATCATGAACACGCATATCTGCCAACTAGAGTGCTTCAGTGGCAGGTTCGCGATCTACATATCGCGCATGTGGCCTCGCTACGTTTATGAGACGCTGGTCATTAGTGGCAACGCACACAACTGTGCAAATTTTCGTTAAAACTTCGCCCATTCTTTCAGAACTGAGGCTACCTTGTCATTCCTGAAATGGTTTTGTCCACCCCTTAACCCTTCGTGAGAATTTCCACAAACTGCTACGATTTCGTGAGTTCAGAACCGAAGACGACAAATTTGGGGACACTTAAGCTTCGCCTTCACGAGTTGAACGCGTTAGCGAAATCCCGCCCCTAGTGCACCCTTCAACCGCTAAGTGCATACTTATTCATATGTTTTGTTACATACACACGCACGCACACAAACACGCACACAGTAGATTAGACTAGCGCGTGCTATTATCGCCAAATGGGCTCGTTTTTGTTGTGACACCTATCGAACAAAATGCGTTAAAGGGGCCCTGAAACACTTTTTCAAGTACCCATGAAAATAATTCACTAGAAGATTTTACTGCCTCGCGAATTCAACACCGCAAAAATTTTAAGAATCCGTCCAGCCAGTGCGAGTGGAGTTACAAAAGTTTTTTCGCATGCTGCAATTGCAGTATCTCTTCTCTCGTCCCGACGAAAGCGCTGGAAACTTGAAGCTAAGCAGAGAGGGGTGGCAGGGCAAGGAAACTACCGCACCTCGTGAAATTGAGCACTTTCTTTTCCTTTTTAATGCGCGTTTTTTTTCAGTGTGTTGGCGCGTGTTCGCGTGGACAAGTAGCGGCCTCCCGCGGCTATCTCGGTAACTTGATTTTTAGGTCACAGACGCACAGACGATTGTTCGCTCACAACCAACGGGGCCGACGCCGGTGAACGGTTTTCTACGACACGAGCTCTTTAACGCTATCACGTTAAAACGTTTTCAGCTCAGGCATCCGTCGATATCTTTCCTACGCCAATAACGCCCCTAACAACAAAAGAGTATCAACTTGTCCTAAATTGTTATGACGACAAGTGTAAGGTGCATAGCCACTTTAAAAGTAAATCAAACAGATGCGTTAAGGTAGGAACATGGAAAATAACATGTTTTCATTTGACGTACAAAAAATAAACTTCGGCAACAGCATCCCATGCTGCAGTGGGGTCTCGAAGAAGTCGGTCTTCTAAGAGAAGCGGACACTCTCACGCTGTTTCTCAATAAACGAGTGCACATACATCAACATGTTTTATATAACGGCTAGCCTCCCCGCCTAGTATAAGGAGTAGCGCATACCATGAAAAATAACTGAATGTAATACCAACACATGTAGTTTTTAGAGTGACCATATACGGAAGCAAAGTAATACCTGTGTCACACGGGTGTCTAAAAGGCCGTTGAACCGATGGTCTATTGAGTCAACGGGAAGACACGCGCTGCCACACGGGCGGTTTCAAAGGCTATCGAGTCAATAGCCCACCGAGTCGACGGAGCACCTCACAACTACATTGAAACTTCAACGGACATTGAGCGGCGGAAGAGAAAACGGCGTAATCACGCCCTCTTGTTCGCAGCGTGCTCCTACTCATAATTAGAAAATAAAATAATTAACGAGTATGCATTGAAAGTTGTGTGTATGGGCGTTTTAAGTAATTTATATAGTATTTGTGTCATTTAGAGTCTACGAATTGTTCTACCTCAATACTCGCTCGATACCGTGCTCCTTATCGCGGACGCGTTTATCAAGCGCGATTACTTCGCGCATGTCAGTGTTTTGGCACTCGAGCAGCGGTCTGACTGTTTCGACAATATAGCGAAAAGTCCCTGGCATAACGCGGAATGCTCGCTTAAAGTAGTTCTCGCCAAGCAGTGTCACGGTCTCCTTGAAACACCTCGTCTGCCCAGTGAAGGACCACCTTTCTCTGTCCACGCTGAATACGGTCACCACGTCCATTGTTGTCAGCAAATTGTTCACGAGCCACAGCTCTTCCTCGAAGGCGTCGGCTTCTTCTTTCGCCGCTTCGATCGCGGCATCAAGCTCTATAGTCGTACTCATATAGAACACCATATATCGGCCTTGTCGTCTGCTTCGCGGTTCGTGACGGCTGCACACATGCACGTAACAGCCAGCTGTCACAGTGCACTTCAACACGTGTAATCGTGTAAACACAACCGCAGAACAAGGGGGTTCTATACTATGTCTTCTGGAGTAGAGGTGCGCCCCGAGAACTGACGCTGGTCGCCGCCATATTGGAAAAGGAAAGACTCGAAAGCAGACGACAAACTGCGCTTCGTAGCTCCGCCCTTACAGTGGCCTTTGGAGACTGTGACATGCTTTTGTAAAGCAGTTAAAGATTTTTCATGGCCACGGTGACATCGTGCGTCGCTTATGGCTGCACAAATCGAATCAAGAAGACGCCTGATGGGATCAATCTTCACGAGTAAGTATTCTCGCTTCTTTTGCTAACGATCGCCTGTATTTTTCGCGTATGTTGGTAAATTAGAAACAATATCAAAAGTGCGCATGTGTGTAATACATGCGTAAAGGTCTATGGAAGGTAACTTGAAGCTTTCAATGCTCACTGACACGACGTTTTCTGTGAGTTTTAAGTTTATGAACGAAGCACTAGCCTGCAGCCCATGGCTGCACGTATCAAACATTAAAACGAGTAGGCCATCTGAATGCCCTTTGAATTCCAAGTTTTCTGGTGCTGTCTTACAAAGCAAGACTGATGGCGTGCGTGCATATTTTTTGGCGAGGGAATATCGAATTTGGTGCATGTTTACCGAGGCATTCGCAAACCTAGGGAATATTCTATGCCACGATTATCCGTGTTACAGGTTTCCGAAAGACAGTGTGCTGCGTTCTGTCTGGGAACATGCTGTTCGAAGAAATAAATGGAGGGCTACGGAAGGTGACCACCTCTGCTTCATTCACTTCAAGGAATGCAGCTTCAACAGAACGGGGCAGACAACCAGACTGCGGCCTGGCAGTGCACTTCCCATTTTTTTCTACTTTCCAAGCGCATCTGCAAAAACCTGTTAGTTTCTACCTCCTTGACATAGCTTCAATAGAATGTAGTCACGAAAGTAAGCAATTGCGTCTAAAACGAGATGAGACACCTTTGAAGTTCGTTCTATCTTGCCGAAGAAACCGAAACCAAAACGCAGATAGAAGAAGTTGCCAAAATGAGTGAGTGAGGTTATATCAAACATCGAGCTACCTCCTTTCTAGGCTCTAAAGGCTGCGCTTGCTATGACAACACACGTCGCCAACGGAAGTTTATATATATTACGCAGACCTAACGCCACCGCAATCGTTCTGTAGCGGCCGGAAATGTCGGCTGCCGGAGGCAGCGAGAAAGGAGACGTGAAGCAGGTTCGGAGTTGCAGGGCAAGACTGTTTATTTCCACTCCGTGCGAGTGACGAGAGCTCCCCTCGACGAGGGAGAGAATGAGGCACCCCCGCGTTCTTCTACAAGAAAGAGGAAAAGGGGGCCACCGAGCGAGCAGGCGTAGCATGCCGCCGGTCTAATCCCCGGAGCCGGCCCCGACAACACGTTGTTCCCCGAACACGGAGGAGGAGGAGCTGGCGCCGCGAGTAGGCGCGCTGTCGACGGCCGGCTGCAGACGGGATAGAAAAGAATGCGGTGGTGCTTAGCAGCTTCCGCTACAAAGGCTCCCCCCCTAGATTGCGGAGCTTTTAAAGAAGGACAGCAGTTACGGGCTGAATAGTGAAAGGTCACAGTCCAATGGTTAGCACTGAAATCGTACGTGAGAGGCTGCTTGAATGGAAACTTCAATATGAGCAGGCTTGGTGCGGTCAACGGCGACGACTTCTCGTTTCCCCCGCACGTCGATTGCGATGGTTTTGTTAGTACGTCCCAAAACTTTGAATGGGCCATCGTACGGCGGAGTAAGGGGCGGCTTCGTTGCGTCGTGTCGCACGAACACATGGGTAGCAGAGTCCATGTCAGGAAAAGTGAAAGCTTTCCTGTTGCGGGCGATGCGAGGTGCTGTTGGCCTGAGTTGCGCGAGCCATGCGCGCAGCTTCTCGATGTGATCGGAGGCTGTTGGGGCGGAAGGTGTCTGGTCGGAGAAGAATTCTCCCGGGAGGCGCACTGTTGAGCCGTAGACCATTTCCGCTGCGCTGAAGCCGAGGTCTTCCTTCACCGTTGAGCGTAGGCCAAGAAGAACGAGCGGGAGCTTCTGCACCCAGTGCTGGCGGTCGAGTTTCGCTGCCAGTGCGGCTTTGAGTTGCCGGTGGAAGCGCTCAACCATTCCGTTGCTGGCGGGGTGGTAGGCGGTTGTATGCTGCAGCTTCGTGCCGAGGAGCGTTGAGAGTGCGGAAAAGAGGTTGCTCTGGAATTGCCGTCCCCGGCCAGTTGTTATGCGGGCGGGGCAGCCAAAGCGGGACACCCATGTTTGAATGAAGGCCTGCGCGACGGTCTCAGCTGATATGTCCGCAATTGGTATAGCTTCGGGCCACCGGCTGTACCTGTCGATGCATGTGAGCAGGTACCTAAATCCTTGGCAGGGCGGTAGTGGTCCCACGAGGTCAAGCTGAACGTGGTCAAACCGCGACTCAGGAGTCCGAAATTCCTGTAGTGCAGCCCGATTGTGGCGAGTCACTTTCACTTGCTGACACGTTTCACATGTCCGAGCCCATCGTCGCACGTCCGCGTTGACTCCGGGCCAAACGAAGCGTTGCGTTATCAGCCGCTGGGTGGCACGGACACCTGGGTGGCTGATGGAGTGGAAAGTGTTGAATACCACTCGGCGAAAGTTCAGTGGGACAAAAGGTCGTGGTGCTGCCTGGGAGGTATCGCAGGTTATCGTGCTCTGGACGTAGGGAAGTGCAACCTCCGAGAGCACGAGTGAAGATCCCCCTCCCTTCAGTCTTGTCAACTCGGGGTCGTCCCGCTGAGCTGCGGCCATAGCTTCGAAGTCCAGGACTTCTGTGCTGGAAGCATTGACGCGGGACAAGGCGTCAGCTGCTTCGTTTTCGACCCCGGGAACGTGGCGGATGTCTGTAGAAAACTCGGAGATGAATGAGAGCTGACGGATCTCTCGTTCTGAGTAGGAGGAACTGTTGTTTTTGAATACGTAGGTGAGGGGCTTGTGGTCTGTCAAGATGTAGAACTCACGGCCTTCGAGGAAGTAGCGGAAATGCTTAATGGAACAATATATTGCGAGCATCTCCCTTCCAAAAGTGCTGTACCGTGCTTCTGCAGGCTTCAGACGTTTCGAAAAGAAGCCCAGTGGCTTCCACTGGGCGCCCTCCTGTTGCTGCAGCACTGCTCCGACCGATGTGGAGCAAGCGTCCACCATGAGGCGTGTAGGAGCTTCAGGCCGTGGATGAATGAGAAGGGTAGCCGCGGCTAGCTCGTCCTTAGCTTTCTGGAAAGCGTTCTGGTGTTCGTCAGACCAACAAAATTCTGGTGCCTTTTGGTCGTCTCGGCGCAGCAGGTCGGTCAATGGCTGGAGCACTCGAGCACAAGACGGAATGAAGCGCCGGTGGAAGTTTAAGAGCCCGAGGAACTCCCTCAGCTTGCGAAAAGATGTTGGAGCTGGAAACTTCTTGACGGATTCCACCCTCGATTCCAATGGCATAATGCCTTCAGCAGTGATGTGGTGGCCGAGGAAGTTGAGCGCCTCTACTCCAAACACGCACTTTTGAGGTTTCAACACCAGACCGTGCTCATCCAAACGCTGAAAGAGCTGGCGGAGGTGCTCTTCGTGCTCCGCAGGCGTTCTGCTGGCCACCAAAATGTCATCCAGGTAGACAAAGATGAAAGGAAGACCCCGGGTGACCTCATCCATGAACCTTTGAAAGGTCTGTGCGGCATTTTTCAAGCCGTAGGGCATGCGGACAAACTCAAACATGCCGAACGGAGTTGTTATGGCTGTTTTTGGTATGTCCTGCGGTTCGACGGGGATTTGGTGGTATGCCGCTACAAGGTCGATCTTGCTGTATATTTTCGTACCTGCCAGCCGCGCGCTGAAATCGTGAATGTGTGGCAGAGGATACTGGTCCGGCGTTGTCGATGCGTTCAAGGCTCTGTAATCACCACACGGGCGCCAATCGTCGTCCTTAGGCACCATGTGTAGCGGCGATGAATAGTTGCTAGACGAAGGGCGAACAATTCCCAGCTGCAGCATATGCTCGAACTCCCTGCGTGCAGCTTGAAGCCTTTTGCTGGACAGCCGTCGTGGCCGGGCGGTGACTGGCGGCCCGGTGGTGACGATGTGGTGAGTCACGTTATGTTTCACCGGCTGTTCCGTGTTGCGGGGCTTGGTGAGCGAGGGGAATTCGGCCAGGACGTGGTGGTAGGCTGATACTGGCTGGAAGGCGCAGATGCCAGATGAGCAGATGTTTGACTCCAAACCACGTACTTTGAGGGATGTGTTGTTATCCTTGAGGCAACGGTCACGTACGCTCACATCCAGGTTGAAGTGGCTAAGAAAATCTGCTCCGAGTATGGCGAAATTAACATCCGCCACCACGAAGACCCAGCGAAACAGGCGCCTGAGTCCGACGTCTATTGTCAGCGAGCGGAAGCCGTACGTAGCGATGGCAGTGTTGTTCACTGCCTGCAGCGACGATGTGTTCTTGCTACGTCGGCGATCCTCGGGGGTTGCCGGGACAATAGAGATTTCGGCTCCCGTGTCGACTAGCAGGCGCGAGTTGCTTACGCGGTCGACTACGAAAAACAGGCGGCTGGGTGGAGGGCCGATGTCGTAAGCCGCCGTTAACGACTGGCCGGAGCGTTTCCCGGAAACGAGCAAGGTTGAGTGCAGCGGCTAGCACCCGTGCCGAAACGACGGTGGTACCAGCAAACTCCGTCCTGTGTATCTCGTGCATGGCTTCTCTGGGAAGAGCTTGGGTGTCTTGAAGGAGATCGGTTGCGTCGTTGCTCGTCCTGTTGGGGAGCGCCAGATAGCACAAGTTTCTGCATGGTCTCGGTAAGCTGTTGCAGTTTCTCCTCAAGGCGCGACAGTCGATCTGGTTGCTCATGTGTTCTTGCAGCAGCTATGGGCGCAAAGGTTGGAGTTGAGTATTCCGTGATGCGATCGGCAAGTTGCGCTAGTCGATCAAGGGACGTCTCATTTGAACCCGCGAGAACCACGCGCACCGACTGGGGGAGCCGTTGCAGGAAAAGTTCACGAAGAAGTGGGAGCTGGCCGTCCTGACGCGCGTGCACACCGAGTAGTTGCCGTATACGGTGCAGCAGTTGGGAAGGTCGTTGGTCGCCCAGCTCTTCGCGACACAAGAGCTGCTGCAGTCTGCTTTCTTCAGGCGCCTCGAGGCGGTCCAGCACCGTCTTTTTGAGGGTGTCATATTCTTCTTGCGCGGGGGGTGAAACCAAAATGTCGTCGATAGCGTCGGCGATTTCGGGGGGCAGGGCTGCGACGACGTGAAGGTATTTTGTCGACTGCGAGGTGATGTGCCGGAGTTGAAAACGGGCCTCCACTTGGCTGAACCAAACTCTTGGATTTTTCGGCCAAAAATTTGGTAGCTTCAGTTCTGTGGCGATGACCGCAGGCGTGGAGGCAGCAGCGTTGTCGTCGGAGCTCATCGCGGCGTGTTCGTTGAAGCGTTCGGGTCACCAATTTTGTAGCGGCCGGAAATGTCGGCTGCCGGAGGCAGCGAGAAAGGAGACGTGAAGCAGGTTTGGAGTTGCAGGGCAAGACTGTTTATTTCCACTCCGTGCGAGTGACGAGAGCTCCCCTCGACGAGGGAGAGAATGAGGCACCCCCGCGTTCTTCTACAAGAAAGAGGAAAAGGGGGCCACCGAGCGAGCAGGCGTAGCATGCCGCCGGTCTAATCCCCGGAGCCGGCCCCGACAACACGTTGTTCCCCGAACACGGAGGAGGAGGAGCTGGCGCCGCGAGTAGGCGCGCTGTCGACGGCCGGCTGCAGACGGGATAGAAAAGAATGCGGTGGTGCTTAGCAGCTTCCGCTACAGTTCTTATAAACGGTTCATTTTGGGTACGTTTCCTGGAGTACGTCTTCTGGAGTTTGTAGGTTGCACGCGACATCAGTGCTTTGGTTTTGGTTCCGCCTGTAAATTGGTTAGATTCAGATAACTGTAGAAAAACTACTGGTGACTCCAAGTTTACTTAATTACCTCTTTTTTTACTTTAGCTTTAACTATTTCAACTTCCTTATATGTTCTCTGGTAATCTACCGACACACACACAAGCACATATATAAAAGAGGCAAGCTAATGTCGCGTTGCCATTCATCTTTAGTATCCGCTGGCACATTTCTTGAAACACCCATTATATACTACGATCCTTTTGTACCGCAATAGTGCGCCAGCAAGCTCGATATGCGAAGCATCTCTCGACAACAGATTGTTCTGAAAGCGTGCACCTGACAATGGGTGCATGAAATAATTTGTTTCATAAACAAGAAGAGGCATTTATTACTTGGTGTAACCTAAAAGTGGTTTTCATCTTATTTTTTATCGTGAAACTGCAAACTGACACGCGCAAAGCGCGTATTTTGTGGCGGTTCCGCCCTGTTTTTCCTCTAGCAATAAGGCCGCCAGCGGCTTCACTTGCTCCCGTTTGCGGCGGCCGGGACTGCCACTCCAGAGGTTCTATAGAACATCCTTGCCGCTGAACAGCAAATAAAGCGGTTATAGGGTTGCCACAGTTTCGCTGCTCAACGATTGAAACTAATTATGCATTTAAAATTCCTGTAAACATTTATTGGCATGTTTAGACACAAACAACAAGAAAAAGTGTGCTGTAAAGTAGATTTATTTGGTTTTATTAATGATGACATAAAAAAGAAAATAAAAACTTTGAGCGCCACGAAATTTTTGCTGGAAACACCTGAATCACTCGACGGCCGTTGAAAACTGTCGTGTGGCAGCGTGAGAACTCCGTCGAGCTTGATAGAGTTGTAGCGCTTCGATGAACGTCGACTCAATGGCCTTTCAAACGTGTCCATGTGACGCAGGTATGACACATACAAGGCACCACTAATACAGCGTCGCCGATGTTGGACTTACGACTGGAGCTTATGGGATCGAGTAGCGGTGTCACACCTACGGACCACCCGCAAGACCAACCATCCACTGCCAGACTACGCGGAGAGGGCTACTCCGCGTGTACACATTTAACCTCGATCCCGCCACGCGGTGTCACTGCGCGCTGAAGCTGAGAACGCTAATTACGATGGGTAGGCACCATCGCACGAAAGTGGCTTTACAGTAAGTGAACGCATCCCCACGTTGACTAAACATCATGAAGCATGTAAACTACCGAAGAACGCTGAAGTTAATGCGGGTGCTGTCTAAAAGTGATGTCGCAAGTATTTACACGTATTAGAACAAACTAATATGAATATTTCTGTGTGTATGAGCAAAATGGAGGTTACTATTTGTAGCCAACCATAGTAGGGTATACCGAATTGAATTACTTGTACTATTTAACATTAAAAATTATCACTTCAGGCGCTGTCTTAAATCCAGTAACTCAAGCATTGAACGTTCATCTGCCATTTATTTTTATCTTGGGATTACATTTTGGGTGAAACTGCTACAAGTCATATCATTCAGCACCGACTATGGTAGATTGTAGGGAAAACATCACAGATTTATAAAGTTTTAAGAATATTGTGCGCATGATTTCGAAAGTTGAGCTTATTGGGGAACTTCTGCAAGTGCCAGCTATAGCACTACATTGTATGGTGTACATTGTACGCTACATTGTACTTCCCTTGGCATTATTGTGTGTTAGATCTCATTAATATTGTGTAAAACGCAGAAAAACCAGCCCATAAGTATACACTTCTTTCTAGATAGATAGATATATATATATATAGATATATATATATATATATATAGATATATATATATATATAGATATATAGATATATAGATAGATACGCTCATTGTCAGTGAAGTTCGCTAAGAAATGCTTCGCATTTATTACCGGGAACACAGGGGGAGAAAACTGATTGGGGTTCCAGATTGTTGTTCGTCTTTTGAATCATCTGTTCCGAGTGCGTGCGGTGAATTGCCACGTACCATTTCATAAAGATCATAACATTTATCTAGGACTGGCGGCAGACTTCAGCGATCGCAGCTTTGCTAATTATATCATATGAAACGATCCAAACACACAGCGCTTCTTTGAAACTGTTAACTTCAAGGCACACCTAGAGCGGCATTATTGGCACGTACACATTTCCGTTAGAGTAGAATGATATCCTAGGAAAACGCAGCACATATTTGCAGAACTGTAGCCTCTTCAGCAAACGCCAACACCATAAAGGCACCGACGAGAACTATCGTATGACAACATAACTCAACTATGCGAACACTGTGAAGTAATTGTAAAACCATTATAATACAAAACATCAGGCGTTGTCTAGTGTAAAAATACATATTGGTAGTTACGCGTTGGCTAAAAAAATATGAATGCAACATAGAGATCAAAAGATTTCACAAATAGTACTACGGCTTCACCGGAGTTCTATAAATGTAATAAAAACACAACATTTGTCATCTTAGCATTTTTCTCAAGGAAAGGGCGGATGAATAAATTATGCGTTCTTCTTCTGATGTGCAAGCGTTGCAAATCATGAATTGAACCTTTTTGATTTTATTTTCATGCACACCAAGGACATGATAAATTTGCACGTGCAAAAATAAAGAAATAAATACTGAAATGAAGTGACTGAAAAACTGTGCAACTCCAATGTCCCGTGCGTTGATAAGATGCAATGTGCGTAAGCGCAGATTTTGCTCTTGGACCATAATATACAACAGCATGATCGCATAATATTTTCTTAGTCTTTTCTATTACAAAGCAATGCTAAATCTGGAGGGTTGTCCGTTAAAAAGTGTTCATTGTCTCTTGAGGCAGCTTATATATAACTGGTTCGATAGTTCTTTTTATGTGCTTCAAGTTCATATGGAGGCTGACGTAACATGACGCCATTGTCAGTAGATAGAGCGTTGAGAAACCAAAAAAAAAAAAAACAGTGCCCCTCAGATGTCCACGACATCGGTCAAGCTGAGGTAGGAACATATGCGCGCCTGCATGGCACGTCCGATATTGTCGAGCAAAGTAATTTTCTTCTGTGATTTGTGACTTTGCTGGCACACAATCATGGCTTTGACGATGCCCGCGAGGATGAAGTAGTTCATAGTGAGCCTATCTCGTGCTTCGGAGACCATCAACCTAGCTGACTCGATGGAAGCGTCGGTATAGGTGTGCAGCCTCACTACCAACGATTGACAGTGCTGCAAGGTCTCGAAGGCCATGGCGTCCGTCTTCTCCATGGACCCAGTAACGAACCGCAGACTTTGGCTAATGAGCACCTGCATTTTGCACAATACAATTAGCCGTGCAACCTCAGCTTTTTGCTATCTCAGAATATCATTGAATTAGTCTCCTTGAACTTGTAGTACACTGATATATAAGTCGCAAGGAGTGCAATATTTCAACCACTTAGAGTGCAGTTCCGTCCCGTTATAAAAACGGTTTAGAGACGCTTTTATACTCATGGCGGCTTTTTTCGCATGCACTGTAATAGTAAAATCACTGCGCAATACAGAAAGATTCATATTATAATAATATATAATATTTAGGTTAACGTCCCAAAACTACGAAAAAATTAGGCGATACGCAGTAGTAAAGAGCTCCGGAAATTACGACCCCTCGAGCTCTGTAACGTGGACCTTAATCCAGGCACACGGGCCTCAAGCATTCAACTAAAATTCCTATTGCATTTACAGTGCCCATTTGCCTACTGTGTCATATTTCACATTTCTTTCCATAAGTAAAGTTGCCTTAACGGATTTCCGAGGCAATGTGCATGACAACAAAACTGCTAGAATTGATGACATAGCGGATGATGAGTTACGGCTGAGCCTTTTGTAATAGATGGGGAACGTCACGCTCTGATTATGCAGATTCTGTGGGGTGACGCCTGTCACACGTGTTACCACAATGTGTTACATGACACGTGTGATGACGTGGCTCTTCGCACTGCATGACCTACGCATGCCCGTTTTGAGACACCTCCAAAAAGTGCCACGACTTCCGGGTCGCCCAAGAGACTGCTAATGGAACGGCGGAGCTCGACTCTAGCTCGAGCCCCTCATTTGAGATGTGAAGCAGCTTATGACGGGTGCTGCGTACGTCCCTCTCTTTTTCCTCCCCTAGGTGTCCACAGTCCCAAGGCGCATGCGCGTACCCTTCCCCTCAATTCTCTCCTACGCTCCGCCTGTTTCTCTTGTGGAAATCCTCCACCCTACAGAGTGGCGTGCATGACGCGTGGTACGACAGCTTCATAATCCGGTGGGGGCGCCGTGGTGGTTCCTCGGTATAAAATGACTGTATGCGTTCGCCTCATTCTCTCCTGCGAAACGCCAGCGTCAACGCCGTCGCCAGTGTCAGCGTTAGTGCCAGCACAAGCTCTCAATAAAGTACGCCATCTCCAGCTCAACCAAAGCATTTCCCCGCTGCTTCGCATCCATACCAGGTTCCCTGTAGCGGGAGATTGCGTACAATTTTATTGTTGCGATAGCAATTATACGGAACGTCTCGGCTGGATTTAGCCGCAGGCATCTGCGTCACTCATATGTATATATATATATATATATATATATATATATATATATATATATATATATATATATATATATATATATATATATATATATATATATATATATATATTCACTCAGATGGCTTATACTCACTCAGATGGCATCGAGGCAGTTATCAGCGCGTACAATGATTGCGACGCCAACAAACCAGTTTCCGCATCTACGTTAGCTACGTTGCTTAAGCTCATTCTTGAACTCAATTTCAAATTTGATGGGACACATTATGTTCAAGTTAGCGGTACATCTATGGTCACAAGAATCGGACCAAACTACGCAAACATATTTATGGGGCTCCTTGAAAACAAATTTCTTGCAAATTGGGAATATAAGCCATTTTACTATAAGCGGTTCATCGACGACATTTTCCTAATCTGGCACCATAGTGAATCGCAACTTCTTTCTTTCATAGCAGATATTAACAACGCTCATCCGGCGATTTCTTTTTCGCACTCGTATTCACCTGTGAACATAAGCTTCCTTGATGTCATGGTCACTCTACGTAACGGGAAGCTGATAACTAATCTTTACAGGAAACCCACGGATAGGCAGCAATATCTTCACTTTAGTAGTAGCCACGTGAAACACAATAAAACTAGTATTCCCTACAGCCAAGCAGTCCGTTTTAAAAGAATATGCTCTGATAGCAGCGAATTTTCCCGCCACTGCGAACAACTTCGGAGCGCGCTCGAAAAACGGAGCTATCCGGCCAGCATAATCACAGACGCCATCAAACGTGCAGAAGAGCTTGACCGTTCAGACCTGCTGAGTACTAACAAAATACCCAAAAATTGTTCACGGACTAATCTAATTTTGACACATTTTAATACAGAGCGAGCGGCTCAAAGGAATCTTTACAGAACAACCACGCGTGGTCTACCGACGATCGCGGAACCTTCGTGATTTACTAACCTCATCTAAAACCACGTGTTCACATCATGAAGGCTGTCATCCCTGCAACAAACCACGTTGCAAAGTGTGCGCGCACATGACGACATCTAAAACAGTTTTAAGTACATCGTCCAGTTTTTCTTTAAAGATAAATGGGAACTACACGTGTGATAGTATCAACGTCATCTATCTTCCCGAGTGTTCAACCACGGCCGGACTCGACGCTCCTTCCGCACGCACCTTACGGCCTTCTCAATACCGGCGCCGCGCATATATTTTTTTTTGACGCGTAGAGGGCAGCACCACCTCACTGTAAGCTCCGCCGGCTCCCCTCGTCACCGACTGCGACTTTTCTTGACTGCGTTCGATGACCTCGGGTAAACAATGCATCAGACACGCTCCGGCACGCTAACTGCACTAGCGTAGCCATGGTTTATTGTTGCGTGCCGCTGTGTAAGTCACAGCAAGGGAAGACACCGGGTGTGTCGTACCACCAAGTTCCTAGCGATGAGGAACTGTGATCGAAGTGGAGGAAAAATGTTTCACGTGAAAACCTCCTCATCAATGACAAGTCCGCGTCGACTGTAGTGTGCAGCAAACACTTCACGGAAAATGACTGTGTTCCCGGATATCGTATCCAGAAACTGCGTCCAGGAACCGTGCCTACGGTCTTCGATCAGTATCCTTCGTATATGGTCCCGGCTACGAAGAGGCCGCGTAAAGAACCTGCAGCGCGTGGCCCCTCGGCCACCTCGGCTCCTCGACAGCCGACGAAACGGAAAGCGGAGTCATCGCCGTCTGCCTACGGGGAGTGGATACATCGTGAAGCTCGTCAGTGAGTTTGAGTGTGGTGCTTGTGTTACGATGCTGACGACTACGAACAAAGCTGATCCTTTGTATGTTCTGTTGCACAGCCAGGACAAAAGTGCACTCCACTACCCAAACCGTCTGTTTTTGACACTGTTGGACAACATTGTTACTTTCTTTGAAAAAAGCTGCTAGCAAACTTCCACGTACAAAAGTGCATGAAGTGCTGCAACTTCTGGTTACCCCACACCTCGAACAATCACCCGTCCTCATCTGCCCAGAGGGTGTAGACAGCAGCCACGCAAGGCGCACAGCTCGTTTAATTGCGGACAAATTCTTCAGACTTCTTCTCGTTAACTACATCAAGATGGTTAGCGATAGAAATGAAAAACCACTTGCGTATGTGCACAAGCCGTCTAGAAAATATTTCAGACTGTGATGAGTATGTCATGGAGGTTCGCTTTATTTGTACCATGCATTTGTGTTTGTGTTAATTTGTATTGCTAGCGTGGGTTTGAAAGAAAAAGGTATTTGTGCTCACCTCGCACAGAAATTGTTTCTTTATTTAAGTTCTAGTCCACCATACGACAAAATAAATATTGCTTTTTTTCTCTGAATTTTGTGCGCTGTAATGGATTACTGTTGCTTGTGACAACACGCGTGTGCGAAAATCCGGGAAAGCTGCCGGAATGGTTGCGACTGGGTAAGCGGGGCTCTCAGAGGTCGACTATACTATTTTAACCTCATCACATGCAACGACCGAGCTGTATTGTGTGGATAAAACGTTCATCTTCAAGAATTCAGGCGCCGCAGTTGGTTCTGTTCCTCGTACTCAGCGCTGTTATGATGGCCATAGCGCTGTGGCGCGCACACTGCGCCCGTGAACGCGCTTGGAGGCGGCGGAGCTGGATGGATGGATGTGGCTGTACCCATTAGATTGGGCGGCGGCTAACGCCACCTAGCCGTAATACTTAGTGAACTAACCATTACATTTATCCTTTTTTTTCCTTTAAATAATGAAGTTGAGGATTCGTACTTCGCAGTGAGGGGTTTAATTTTCACTCGTGCCTTGACTTTGGCCACCAATCAGATAACCTCCTTCTAGTTAAGTCTACCCGCTTAAAGCAACAGTGGTCTAGCAGCGCCACCCCGAACTCGGCGGCAGGCAGCAAAACGCCCCAATGCGAAGGCCGTAAGAGGAGCGCCGGAGAAGGAGTCGAGTCCAGCCGTGGTTCAACATGCGGAGCTCAGTACATAGGGACAAGTTTCAGAATTCGTTTTAATAATCACCGTGCACATGCCGTAAGCCTCCCTAATCTACCACTGTCGATGCACGTCAGTATGCCTGGCCATGGTTTGGACAAAATTAGGGCCACTATTATTCAGTCCGGTTTCAAGACAAATCACGATAGGGAAGTGAGGGAATCCTTCTTGATCCACAAATTTAGCACCATTCACTCAGGTATCAATGAAAACGTAGGAAAGCTCACCTGACTCGCACTATAACAACACGACTTCTTAGATTAGTAAAATATTTTAGTGTATATTAAAATGTATATTAGTCAACCGTGGTTTTTTTTACTTCAGAGCTCTTTTACATGTCCTGCCAACCATACTGTGCCCCGCGTGTCGATGCGCAAGGAAATTTGAAACTTGTATATTCATGCACCCGCCGCATGTCAGTCATGTCAACACAAGGTTCTGACAGATTACCATTTTTTTACTTTGATTGTCCTAGCTGCTATACCGAGAGTTCATCACGTGAGCCTATAAAAGGGGCTGCATTGTATCATACCTACTATATATATATATATATATATATATATATATATATATATATATATATATATATATATATATATATATAAACTGTGCGTGCGCGTGCGCGTGACGGAGGATGTGATGGAATGGATGGTTTGTAGAAGCAGAGGAGGAAGAAGTGAGAATGGAATAAACATGGCGTACGAGCCAGGCCACGTCTCCCACATCTATCGCCACCCGAGTCGACAGGATGGAGACTTGCCAGCCCCTTCATCAGTCGCTCATCATCTACGCAGTTCTCCGCAAGACACCCTGACCACACATGGACTACCGTAAAAGCGCCTAGTATTACGCATCGACCAGCATCATGTCGGAACCATCTGCCGACCTTCCCATCCCTAAGTACACCGAACCAGCGGACGATGGACCCGTACAAAACTGGTTCGACCTGTTCGAGCTCCACGCTACCGCTGCATCTTGGTCGAAACGGGAGATGATCATCAACTTCACTGACTACATCTCAGGTGAGGCATTTAAATTTTACCTTACCCACATCCTAGAGAATGACGAGTCTTGGAAAAAGATCAAAAAAGAAATGGTCACCCGTTTCAAAGAAAACAATAAAGATCTGTTCACACCGTATCAGCGGAAGGCTTTTCAACTCACCCATCACAGTTACGCGAAGTCTTCTCGCAGTATGCCTATTTTCCAAACAAGACCTCAGAGAAAATATGCCACCGTTTTACCGTCATATGAGTCTTCCGAAAAAACGTCTCGCATTCGAACACCGACTGGTAACTTGCACGTCGCAACAGACAAGGTAAAACCTCCGTATACCAAAAGAAATCTAGACTATTTCGCCAAAAGACAAAGCCTGAAGTTGGCTTTCCCAAGAGCAAATGAAATTGGCATTTTCAACGTGTTCGCTGCACCACAACACTTCAGATGTTACTAAACCACCCGAATACCACGATGCTTCGTGTCACACACAAGGCCCAGATGGTTTCGAACGTGTGACGGCATTTACGCGTGACGAGTTCACGAACCCTCACATTACCAGCCCACACCCTGATGTTCAAGACCAGATTCTTTCGAAAGACGTTCACAACCTGATCGCGCCACAAAAAGAAAAACAAACGTCATCAGAAGCCCCTCAAGCCATATCTGCTGTGCTCTCATCTTCACGTGATAACACGCATGTGAGTCGAAGCACTACAGCAGTTTCGAACCCACCAACCGGCACATTGTGAACTTACAGAAACATTTACAATGAATGATGACACACAACCATCTGGGAAGCTTTTTCATCAGTGTGCCAAACTGATTTTATCCCAAGAAAAGCCCTGCAGTACAGTATCGACCACCGACTATCTACTGATCACATCACCATGCAAAGAAAAGCAGACTCATGTTCCTGAGAGATGCCCATATGACCAACTTTCGCAGGAAAACGAGCAATTTCAACAAAGGCAACTCCACGAACCCCAGGAACTACAACGGCTACTCGAACATGAACAACGATCATGTGAAATCTCCTCACGAGTACACTTGTGGCTTAAAGGTCATAAGAGACAACAGCAATTAAAGAAGCAAGGACAAAGTCAATGCCTAAGCCATCATCGCAGAAAGCAACGTCAACAAAATTTTCTGCACCAGTTCTCAAGGCCATGTCTGCGATGCAACAAACGGAGAGAACACCACAGAAAGTTACGAAAAAGGCAGGAAGCTACCACGTATACAACGGAGAAAAAAACACTTCCTCCCATCAGCCTTGGCTCTCACGCACGCTGACTAGAAGCACAGCGTCTGTTGCCACGACGGCGCTGGATTCAATGCCAAAGACATTTTTCAATCCAATGCTACACAGATTTCAAGTCTTGTCCGTTCCTCACAAGAACTCAACCGATGTCATCACCAGTGCAGATCTCCAGGGTGTGGTTATGCCATCCAGGACACAACAGCCAGCCTTGACCACACGAGTTCTCTTAGATATGGCCGGACTGGTTCCCTCTGCTGTAGATTTTTTGTGCGAATTAAGGAAGTCCCTTCTGGAATGGAACTACAGTGCATTTTGACACTTTTCGCTTTAACACTATGCGTTTTTGTTGTTTTGTTAAGTGTCTGACGCGACTTCTTCCTGGGGGGGGGGGTAACCGTGCGACGTATGATGTGATGGAATTTATGGTTCGTAGAAGCAGAGAAGGAAGAAGTGAGAATGGAATAAACATGGCGTGTGATCCAGCTCACGTCACCCGCATCTAGCGTCACACACACATTATATATATATTGTCATGACCAAGAAAGACACTGGGGCTCCGGCGCGTGGATAGCTAGAGGAAGGGAGAGAAGAACGATGTCAGAAGAAGAACAGCTGGCCCAGGATCGGGTGTTGTCTCTTGCTCTCCGTTACAATGGCGCAGTTGACGAAGAAGAATGCTTACGTCCCGGCTTCGTCATCCAGGACAGCTGCGATAAGCGCCGCTTGAGAACGGCGTCAAGGCCTTATCGGCAGCTGTTCACCTGCCACCACTGCCACCACCGTTCGGGGACGGCGTCAAGGCCTCCTCGGCGGCTGCAGTACACAAGAGACGCCGTCCACGCGTCCTTGGCTATGAATTCTGCCGTCAGTGCAAGCCGACAAGTGAACTCTCTGCGGGAAGCCACCGGTACGTGTCTTTGTGGTTCGTGGGCAGTGCGGGCTTCTCCAACCAGGAACACCTTTCACGCTTCTTTGACGATGGAGTCAACAACCCGGCCGCCGCTTCAGCTGCCCATCGGACCATCAGTGGACAGTGTCCATGCCTCCTCTGTGGTACCGGGTCATCACCCAGTGGACACTATGCTACCACTTCGCGGCCGTAATACGCACGGGCTCCTGTCCTTTGAGAATGCTGTTCAAGCTTCCCACGGCCGGCATTCCCTGCCGGTACTCTTCCAACACATTAGCCGCCAAGAAACGCTGTTCATGCTTCCTTGGACGTGCGTGTCACCACCGTGAGTACTACGAGAACCACGTACATGACGAACGCGAACCAAAGTGGCTCTGAAGCCTCGTGTGACAGTGCCGTAGAGCTGTGGCGTACCATCGCACTCCTCCGCGCCAAGACTAACAAACTGACAGCGTTGATCGCCGAGCGAGCTCCTACAATGTTGCCAGCATTGTATGACATTAACGCAGTGTTGGATGTAGCTGTCTCACACGACCTTGAGGCAAGCACACCGGAGCAACGAAGGGAGCTTCGGTCTTCTCTGATCGAGCTCTCACACCAGCTCGACTGCTTCGCGTCGGTGATCTCTGCGTTGCCACCTGCCACCTCACAATCACCAGCCGCCTGTGAACTACCGGAATTCCACGAGGTCCAGAACAACGCCGACAGCTGGGTGGCAACCGTCAACGCGATAGCAATGCGCGAGGCCTGGATGGAATCTCAGAAATGAACCGTGGCTGTAGACCGTTTTCGGGAAGGTGCAGCGGCGTGGCACCGGTATGAAGGCTGGAAGCAGCAGTCATGGGCGGAGTGGAGCTCCAAGCTCATAGCAACCTTCGGCCGGACACTCTCCGATCTCCCTTTCACCACCCAGTCCAACCTGACCAGTACCGAGGATGGAGTTCAAGAAGAGTTCCATCTCGAGGCTTCAGCTGAGCACTCCAGCTCTCCACATGAGCTTCCAGACTTGTTACTGGTACCGAACCCAAATTCGTGTCAGCCTTTGGCCACCCCGTCCTCTTTCGTGGGGGGAGATACAGAGGGGCACAGGGTAGCTGGACCCTTCGTCAACGCGCCCACTACCATATATCGAGCCCAAGTTGGGCGGAAGCTCGATGTCTCATCGCAGTCCTCCAGCCTGACAACAGGCAACAAGACCACCCTCGAGCCTCAGCAATTGGCATCGCAGCCTGTCCAGAATGCCGACAGCAATGTCCTGTACCAACGGAATCGCCTGCTAAGCGTGCTGCGACCGCTACGAGATAGCCATGGTCACCGACCAGGGTGTTCGACAGCCCCGCAAGGTGAGTCATCGCGTCCACGAGAGGGACCCCCATGACGCAGCCAATACGATGACAGCTTCACAGAATGTCCTGCCGCAGGTGCCAAGACCGGCCGTGAATTATGGTTTCTGTCATGCATCACAGAAGTTGCGTACGCACTCTCGACACCAGCCAAGGCACCTAGCGCGCCTTTTGGGATACACTTTCGGCAACCATCGTCCGGCGTTTTACGTCAGCCGCTGATTTTGCTGCCCGTCTGAAGCACGCTGTCAGGTGCATGTTTGGCTGCTTCCCACAGAGAGTCACTGCATGGCCAAGACCAACCACAATGATGCAGCCAGTCTCGACCTCCCGATAGACTGGTGGCACACTCCGGCACCCAGTTCCAGCGTGGTCGAGGCCGGCCCCCGAGATGCAGCCACTGTCGACCACCAGATCTACTTCTGGCAGATACCCAGACCAAATCGCAGCATGGCCGAAAGCGTCGGTGCAACGGGGCAGCCAGTGCCGGCCGCCTGAGTCCACATCACTTTTTCAAGAGACATCGTGGCGTGCAAAAAAGCGACCGGCTCGAGGCAGCTAGTGCCGTCCACCAGAGACGCTTCCCCATACCGTCGCTCCATCTTGTATTGTGGTCCGGGCTTACCACCACGATGCAGCCAAGCCTGCCCACCAGAAACTACCGCCAGCTCCGCGAGCGCGCAGTCATGTCCGAGTGTCATGACCAAGAAAGACACTGGGGCTCCTGCGCGCGGATAGCTAGAGCAAGAGACAGAAAACGATGTCAGAAGAAGAACAGCTGGCCCAGGATCGGGTGTTGTCTCTTGTTTTCCGTCTCGCTCATCACAATATATATATATATATATATATATATATATATATATATATAGCGAAAGAAAAAAACCAACAAGAGTCCACCGCGCGGAATCGAACTTGGGTTCTCTGATTCGCGAGTGCGAGGCGTTAACACCTGAGCCACCGAAGAAGAAGTCTATATAACTTTCACAAATCCTGATCTATCGTTCACTGACAACGCCACCAACTGCGATAAAAAACTGCCGGCTACAAAGGCACTTTACGGAGTGAAAAGCAGCGGCACCAATGCAATAGACTTCATGTACTCTGCGTGGCACTTGAAGTGTAATTACTTCAATGTTTTTAAACTATTTTGATTAGATCGAGCACATAACACGAGTACGCGAGCTCAGTCTGAAGCTATAATGCGAGTCCCACAAAGAACACTGGAACAGTTATTCATAAATGCGTCAAACGCGACGCTTTCGGTCACTGGCCAAGTTCGCCACGATCGACGATTGCGTTCCACGCTATTGTGCACTCAAGTGTCACTCAGTCACACTATTGAAGGAGAAGACGTGTACAGAAGACTAGTTTTCTTCTGTCCTAGGTGAATGCGAAGGGGACAGAGTGACTTCTTCGAGTCGCCCTGTCCTCGTGAGGCCTCTTAATCCAGCTTTTTTTAGTCCTAACTACAAGTCAAAGTGTGCAATATTAAAGGTTTAGTTTATTTTTGTTTATTGCATTTATTTCGATGAAGTTTACAAATTGTTTGTGTAAACAAGCGTATTGTTCGATCTTCATGTAGGGTTTTGTGTTCGTAAACTTCTTTCTGCTGCTGCTGCTGCTGCTGTATAGATGGCATGGCCAAGTCAGGCGACGTTTGCCTTTAACCGTGCGTGTTAATAAACAAATAAAGAAAGTAAGAAAGAAAAAGAACGAAAGCGAGGAAGAAGAAATGTTGTGAGAAAGAAAGGAGAAATAATACGAGAAAAAAAGAAAGAGAAAACAATAAAAAGGAAAGAAACAGGAAAATAAAGAAATGAAAGAAAAAAGGAGAAAGAAAGAAAAAATGAATGAAGACAGGAAAGAAAAGAAGAAAAAAGAACGATCAAAGGGAAAAACAAAAAGCGAAAGAAAGAAAGAAGGAAAGAGAAAGAGAAAAGAAAAAAAGAAAGAGTCCTAAACCTCCACCATTTCAAGAGCCATAAACTTCAGCTGGCGTTGCTGATATGTCACGCTAGCAAATGCTCTTTGCGTTTCAAAATATCTATAGATAGACGAAAAAAATGAATACTCGCCGAGTTTTGCCTGATAGCAGCCTTGATTGCAGGGTCATTGGAAGGATTAGAATACCCCGTCCTTGCGCTTACGTTGAGAATAAACCGGTTCCGACGAAGAGCCTCCTTAACTTCCCGGCAAATATTGTGAAACTGAACCATACGGTCGACGTTGGGATCGCTGCGTTGAAGATTGACGTGGATATAAACGAGTGATCGGTTGCATTCGACCAATCGCCCGAATGCCTTGGCGTTTCTTTTGCTAAAGGTGATCGCATTTAAGACCATCGTGAAGACTGTCTGGTTACTTTCGAGAGCGCGAAACAGGTTGACCACGTCGGCATCCGGTAAGCCGGACAAATTCAGCACCAAATGCCTGCGTAATAAAAAGCAAAAAACATTTCAAAGGTCATTAGAAGGAAGTGTTATAGTGTATAAAGGTTTTTTTTTAAAAGTTGGGTAGACGCATGGTGATGCATACATTTTAGTAATACGTTCTAATAAGGGGGGATAGTAAATATCACTTTCCAGTGCACGTTGCAGGCGAATGAATATTTTTTTTTGCTTCTCACAGAAGGCTACAGAAAACCTAACATCTGTAGCGTATATCTCGTCTGAATAAGGCATCTGGAGGAATATTTGTGTGCGACACTGTTAGCACTTTTAGTTAGCTAGTTAAGTTCGTTACTCTAGGTACCCTGCAACAGTTTTATTCGGAAAATTATTCGGAACCATATTGACAATAATATGCTCAGAATACCGGTTTTTTCTTGCAAAATTTAACAAAATTAGCGATAAACCAACTGTATTCTTTTAGTAAATCCGAATTCTTCGCATTCTTTAAAAGAGCTCACTCAAGAAAGAATTGTCGCAGCCATTTGGAACTTCAGTTTGTTGATTAAGCATTGTGCTTGATAAGTATGAATATGATACGACTTTCGATCAGTGGAGTCATAACATGCACCATATCGGTACCTTCTCACGCATGTTAGTTCTCCATGCAGCAACTTCCCATTCAGCAACTGAGGGAAAGAGACGGCTGTCACTTGCACCGCGCCCTGGTCTCCCATGCAGCAAGGTTTTAAAGCGTTTACATCCGAGATAATCAAAATAAAAACGCTATATAGACCATCACACTTGATTGTTTCTGTTTGAATATATTGAAAATAACCGGAATTCAATCGTTAAAGTGTCACAGTTCCAGAAGCAACAAAGGCACTGAAAGTAACAGATTTTGTCCGGCAACGAACAAAGGTAGCGGATATTCTAGTTGACCCAAAATAAAAGAGGTGCACACGGAATGATTTGGTTAAGCCCATGAGAGATGACCGGTGCTCAAGGCCGTGGGATTACTATGGAGAGGTGCAGCCGATGCTGAGAGCGAGTTACACATAAGATTAATTATTTCGCCGAGAAGATATGAAGTAAGCTCGCACAAATTGTCGCGAATTGGAGGTAACTAAGGCAAGTCTTAGTACTGTCGGAAAGACAGCCTGATACTGAAGACTTTACAATTCCACATCCTGATTGTGTGGAGGCACCTAAACAACTCATCGTGCTTTAGTCATTAGCACAGAAGCCCTCAACGTTGACGGTGCTTTTTTGATGCTATATGATGTGATGGTGCTATCAACCCTGTGGCGTCCAGCGGCGGATAGAGATGAAAAGGAAAAAAAACTGGAAAAGACTACTGACATTTACGTGACGCATGTCGAACGAAAGTGCTTCAACATTCAAACTTTGGGCTTTTGACAAAGTTATAAGGATACGATGTACAATGTAAGGTACAATGTTCGAAACATTGTACAGTGTTTGAAGCATTGCTGATTGTGGAAGCGTAATGCATCCCCATCAGTTACTGCATTTTATATCAGCATATGGTGTCACGTTATTCACTAGCATTCTCAGTGGAACCGATACAAAAAAAAGGCGTCGAGAAGGGAGTTGAAGTTTACGTTCGGGCGTGAGCTGTACTGTGGCTTGTGACTGGCAATATTAAGACCCCGTAACATCTTGGGTAGAGGTGCGGGGTACTCTTTTTTTTATGATGGAGCTCGGCAGTGGATGCCTTCTGCAGTATATACTACCATAGCCCCGGGTGTGGACGCGTCTTGCCAACTACAACGGTACCATAACAGACAACCTCTCGGTGCGGTGCCATCTGGCAGCCCCATGACCCCAGTACCTTCTCTGGGGAGAACAACAGATTGGCGACTCCTGAAAAAACGCACAAGCACCGTTACGACAAATTACATGAAGAACAATGATTTCCAGTGGGTTCCCTCATTCTTCTCGGCTCCCCAACGTGACGTAACAGCGCCTTTGAGAAGCTACTTTCGCATTTTACGGGCCCAGACCGCGTGCTTCGTCAAGTAACGCACGAAAATGTCCCGGATAACCGCACACCCTCAGTGCCTCTGTTACCTCGTGACGTCGTCCACGTATCAAGGCTCAAGCTGTACTACCCTCCTTGTACTGTGGCTTCATAGACGCGCCGGGTGGGCAATTTTGCTGCGGGATTTCCGTTGCGGGGTTTTCACTAACATTATCAATGTACACGGTCATCCTTTATGAAAGGTTAGCTAGTTTCAGTACCTTCTTTTTATCAGAACATGCCCCAGAATATGTCACGTTGCTCACGTGTGCTGGTTTCCTGTTGTATATATTATCATGTGTGCTGTGAATAAAATTCAGTTGGTAGTCAGCGCTCGTGTTGTCCTCTTTTGCCTTCCGTACCTCGACTGTCTTTTTCTTCTAGCACATTCGTGCTCGCGCTGCAGCCCTTATTACTATGAATTCAAACCAACTAGCCCAAATCGCCATTCTTCTTTATGAAAGGGAACACGCTAACGCCTGGCCTGCGCTTCGCGGCGGCTCCCTAAAGCACATTATCTGACAGCAAAAGGAAACCTATTCGCTTTCAGCGTCATCTGTTGCAGAAAAAAGTAATGAGTTATGGCCGGTAGACAAGCGCTGCTAGAATGCCCTCTCTCTCTGCTCAGGCATGCAGCGCGTAGTTCACTACCAACATATCCAACGTTTTTTGTCACTACGGCGCAAGCTGCAGCAATCGCTGGATATCGCTCACCGCGCGAGTGATCAGGGAACGTAATCTGGCAGCGCTTGTCTACCGGCCGTAACTCGTGATTTTGATTGGCCATAGATGACATGAAGAGTGAACATGCGTTCTTCACTTGTCTGTTTATTGTGTTGTAGGCAGCCGCCGCGGAGCGCAGGCCGCGTGTTCGCGTGTTCCCTTTCATAAACAACGACAGTGTACAGTGGTAGATAAAACAGGCGTCAAGAATGGCGCTGAGGAAGATCACATTCGGGCAAAAGGAAAAAGAATTAAGTAAGATGCACCTCAAAGGCACTTTTCATGGTTTAATAAAGAAGTGGCACTTGAGAGCCTCTTAACATTCGTTGTAGTATACAGTTTTCAGAGGCTTGTTTGAATAGTATAAAAGTAATTACAGCATGCTTTAACACTTTGATCTTTGCCAAAAAGCCGCGAAGCTTCAAAAACCAAGCTTCAAAAAGTATAGAGGGGTGACATACGCAATGTGCATCATTGTTTTCTATACCAATATCGCTGCTAATGGGAGATTACCGACCCCGAATATGAAGGCCCAAGACCGCAAGCTGAGGTATTGGCCACATAGGTTTGAGAGAGATTTATTTGATGAGGCGCGAGTGGTACGACTCTCGGAACCAGGCTTCGAGGAATAAGTGTTTCTATCTTAGTAACATCGGCGGAAACCTGCGTCCGAATGAAGCTTACGGGCAGCTTAACATGCTTCTCTCTGTTATTGCTGATTGGCAATGATTTTTTGCGTAAGCTGTCTTCGTGGTACACACAGCAACACGCTATGAGTACGCTTTATCGGATTAAGCAAGCATTCTAAAATCCTGATTGGTAGCTAGCACTATTCCTCACAAGGAGAATATATATATCTGCTGGATCTTACCGGTACTTACCTACGCAACAGAAACATGGAGGCTTATAAACAGGTCAATTGAGGATCACGCAGCGAGCAATAAAATAAAAAATGATTCGTCTAACCTTGGCTGACAGGAACAGGGCTGAGTGTGTCGGGGAACTAAGGATCGGTAAGGACATGATATTTGAAGTAAAGAGGAAGGAATGCATATGGTCTGGAAAAGTAGCGCATAGGCAAGAAGACCACTGCTTGTCAAGAGCAACTTACTGAATTCCAGGACACGGCATAAGTGCCAGGAGGAAGCAAAGTTACGTGGGCTCCTACGATTACAGAGTTTGCAGGTATAACGCGAAAGTAGCAAGCAAAGGACCGGGTTGCGACATGCAAGAGGCATTTGTCATGTGGAAATGGTCACGTTGAATAAGTTGGTACTGCTGCTTATTAGGATGATGATGTGGTGACGAGAAATAAATGGTACTTTCTGAAGAGACTTGGTCCTTGCGAGAGCGTCCGCCAGTATGTGAAGAACAGCTGGCTCCACTTTCTTACTGCATTCAATCTCAGCGGCATCGAAGCTGCGATGCCTGGCGATTGCACCCAATGTCACTGCCGCGTCCACTTCTTTGTAGTCGTCGAGTTTTATGGAAACTGACAACGTACGGGCCGTAAGGAGGCTATTTGCCAAGTCCGACGGCCAAGGATTCTTCCAATGAAGCCACATGCGAGAAAATGCGTTGACCTGACGCATTGTTTCGAAGAGGGGAGAAATATCTTCTTCTGAGTGTGCGGTTGTGAGGCTCACCACCAGCGTCTTCAGCGTCTTGTTTGTCTGTAAAAGCGTTCAAGTCAGATATATCGCACTACACTAGACAACTTGGCATCATAAAGAGTAAACCCCTAATGATCTTTTATGATGCCAACGAGTAACACCTTTGCGCATTAGGAAAAGGAATTTGAACGAATCAAAACACAATTTCATGGAGCCTCGCGATCGACTAAACCGTACTTATTCTCTGCGTTTTCTTAACACGAAGGCATTTTATGCCGGGGTTCATCAAGATTTGAGTGACGTATTTTCGTCACAGCTAAATTGTTTATGACTGTGGTTGCACAAAGTGTCACAAATTTTGTACACGGTATTTCATCTATTTGCGTTTAACACAAAACTGTACATACTTAAAACCTTGCTTATGATTTTGCCGCAGTGCAGGTTCAATGTTATCGAATCTCATTATTTAGATGCAGTTACAATGTCACTTATCCCGTTTTCCAAACGTGCAAAAAAACGCTTACGCACTTGCGTAGATCTTGACGCAGAGACAGCTATAGCTTTGTTAAAATATGCGTTCCAATAACAAACTCTTTTTGCATCATTTTGGTAACACGACAACGTAAAAAAGAATACGCGCAAGATAAAAGCCCCTATTCTGTGCTGGAGAACAAAGAGACGATAATGCCTAAGAAATTATACGGTGTCTCTGGCATTACTCTCTGTTTGTTCTCCTTGCTATTCTGTCTAACAAAAAAAAGTCACAGTTTCGCCAAAAAGGCGAAGCATTGAATGCGACACCAACATATCTTAATGTATTACGAAGCAAGGCTAGCATTTTTAGGAGTAATATTACTTGTAGTAAAGATGCACTACATGCAGTTGTAGTAAACCAAGTTTCCTGCTGCGCGGCCATAGTAGATTACCACAACAAGGCTAGTGCACACTGGCCCCACTGATATACGAAGTGAGGCTGGCAACCATTTAGATCAGATCTCAAGTAGCTGGACAAAACGCTAGTGTAAGAGAACAAGGCCACTCCAGGAACAACTTTAGCACCATTTTTTCGAGTTGAGAGCACCACGCGTAGAAGCTCCCGCCTCCTGTGCGGACACAAGCCGCGCGCTGATCGTTGCCTAGGTCAACCATAAGCACCCCCTTCCCTTGTTAGCTCGCAAGATAAGCGCGCGTGCTCAGACGATTCCGGCCAGAAAGGCGATGTTGGCTCCACAGAAAAAGGAGGCTAGCGCGTCCTTCCCCGTGTATATATACATACACATTCAAATACTTGAACGATGGCGGTTGCAGCAGGAGCAAGAATCAGCAAAGACTGTCCATATCATTTCTATCGCAACGTATTGAGCCTGAAATCTACCAGTTGGCACACGTGTTGTTCATGGTGCGTTATTACGATGATTACGCGGTTGTTGGGTGAATTCTGTTTTCTTTGTTTTGTATTTTTTGGCAGATACTGCCCAAGTATATATTGTGCGGTTCTAGCAAATAAATCTTGTTGTAAATCAGTGCCGCTGTCTGTCTCCTTTTCTTGTCCCTTGTTATTGGCACTGTTTTTTATGTGAATCATGTCGTACCAAATCGCCCAAGCAATCACGTTAGCTGAAATCTACTTTTCCCTTTCTTCTCTGCGGGAGAAGTTTAGAGAGTGCTCAAGGCATCCAGACGGTTGCTCGCATTTGTCCAAGAGCAGATGATGCATCACTGCCTGCGTCGTTGCTTTTTTGGCCCACGTGTTTGAGCTTCGTACACAATTACGTCAATGCCCAACTCAGTGCCTAGAAAACGAAAGTGAATCTCGTTCCAATAAACGAAGTGCTATTTAGCGAATATACAAAAATCGTTGCGTTTGTATCATGCCTCCCAGGCCACAAACGATGGCACCACTTCATGAAATATGAAACGACTCCGCAAGGCCTCCGTATCAGCTGGAATTGTAAGATGTACTTTATAAAAATCATACGTGCCCGAACAGCACGACATCTCCGTGCAACTTACCTCTAGAGATTTTATCATGCTCTGTAGCGAGTTGACGGAGAAAAGGTTTGTCTCCACGTTGAGTAAATTCAGCCGCCTGTCGTGGAGCAGTCTCTCCGAGGCATGCGACGCGAACACTTCACCCAAGCCACAGTCGGAAAGTGTCAGCTCTACCAAGGCTCCTACATTGGCACGATTAGAATAATGATGAGAAATCGCTCTTGTGACTACCAGCGAATAATCTGAAGGCAATCGATGTATGTTAGTCAAATAGTGGTATTTTGTTGTAAGACGTAACTGGGAAGCTCATGCCACAAAAAAAAAGGTATTGTGAGAGCGCCCCTATCATGCAGTTAAAAATAGCAACAGAACTTTCCACAACGACAACAAATTTTGCTAGTACAAGATTTCTGTGTAGTAACCACAGAGGTACGACCTTCAACAGACCTTGTCTGTTTTGACAAGAGGAGCGAGTAATCGCACACGTGTGTTGTTACAAGAAGGAGCTCACGTGCTACTGTCTTCAGCATATTAGTTCTCAATTATAAATAGAAAGCATGAAGCAATGAAAACAAAAAAGTATAGAACTGGTGCTCATGCACCAACAAGCCCAAGAACGTGTACTACCTATATATTCGTTATATATTGATTTTTTAAAACCTAAGCTGCCCATAACCTGTGCCGTAGAACAACTTCACCGTTTAAACAACCACCCTAAAATTGATATAAAAAGCTCATTCAATTACCTTTGTTAATCAATCTGGAGTAACTAATTAGTGACGACATCTTCCCGTCTCAGCCTCGAAATTGGCTGCAAAGCCGACAAGTGCCTACCTATTACAGTTTTTTAGGAAAAAATTTGATTGCAAAAAAAACTATACTTAGCAAAGGTACTCGTTTAGTGATTCGATGGACCAGGTCACTTCTGGTAATGCCATTCTTATTCTGAGCATGTTATCATACAAACTTTAGTAATGTAAGCATGTAGAATAGTTGACATTTGTGTTAATTCATTCCTTGGCAATATAGTGACACGTACTTCGCTTAATGTATTCATGGACACAGCCTGTTTTTTGTAATATCTCTAGTACCAATAGGAGGTCCTTAGGTTGTGTCCGAAGGCGATAAAAATACCATCATTTTGCTTTTTTTCATAACTGTGAAATGATATTGTCGCGAGGTTGTGATACACGCAGCACTTGAGAGGAAGCACGCAGGAGTCAGGGCGCTGTCAGGCGAACTGTTTATTGGGCGAACTTGTGCCCAGCAAAACAGGGCCAGACACAACTCACAGCAACAGCGGCGTGAACAGTCGTCGGCCTACGGAAAAAAAAAGACCCCCAGTGGCGCACTGCGCCGGCTTTTTATACACGCGTCCTAACGCGTTCCAAAGTGGCATACAAGATAAACGTGGCCTGCGTTGCGCTTAACAGAAAGTGATAGCGTCTTCCTCGGCAAACGAAAAGAACCGCACGTGTCAGTTTTTTATACACGCGTCGTAACGCGTTCCAGAGTGGCATACAAGATAAACGCGGCCTGCGTTGCGCTTAACAGAAAGTGATAGCGTCTTCCTTCGTAAACCAAAAGAACCGCACGTGTCACTACCCCCCTCTGAAAAAGCATCGTCCCGATGCTAAAGACAGAACATAAGAGAGAGTACATGCAATAAATTACATTAACAATGCGTCACAGCTAATCAGCGCGCGTAAAAAGGTTTAAGTCGCACCACGTGTACGACTTCGGGTCGTGCACGGCGTCGTTGGGATGACGTTAAGCCATCGGGCACGACCTCATAGTCCAGTTCACCACGACGTCGGACTACCTTGTAGGGTCCAAAGTAGCGTCGCAGGAGCTTCTCAGACAATCCCCGTCGTCGTATCGGCGTCCAGACCCAGACAAGGTCACCTGGTTGGTATTCGGTGTGGTGTCGTCGAAGGTTGTAGTGGCGCCTGTCGACCGTCTGTTGGCTCTTGATACGCAGGCGGGCTAGCTGTCGAGCTTCTTCAGCGCGATCCAGGTAGCTGGCGACGTCGAGGTCTTCTTCGTCGGTGCCGACCGGTAGCATGGCGTCAAGCGTCGTTGTTCGGCTCCGTCCGTAGACGAGCTTGTATGGAGCAAACTGCGTCGTTTCCTGCACAGCCGTGTTGTACGCGAAGGTTACATACGGGAGTATGGCGTCCCACGTCTTGTGCTCGACGTCCACGTATATGGCCAGCATGTCGGCGATGGTCTTATTTAGACGCTCGGTGAGGCCATTCGTCTGTGGGTGGTACGCGGTGGTTCGGCGGTGGCTTGTCTGACTGTACCTCAAGATCGCTTGCGTTAGGTCAGCCGTAAAGGCCGTACCTCTGTCGGTGATGAGGACCTCGGGGGCTCCGTGGCGGAGGACGATGTTCTCAATGAAGAACATGGCGACCTCGGTGGCAGTGCCCTTGGGCAAGGCTCTTGTTTCGGCATAGCGGGTGAGGTAGTCAGTCGCTACGACAATCCATTTGTTGCCAGAAGTTGACGTCGGGAACGGCCCCAGTAAGTCCATGCCGATTTGTTGGAATGGCCGTTGAGGTGGTTCGACGGGTTGCAGAAGTCCGGCTGGCCTAGTTGTCGGCGTCTTGCGTCGCTGACAGTCTCTGCATGTTTTTACGTAGTGGGCGACGTCGGCAGCGAGGCGAGGCCAATAGTACTTCTCTTGTATTCGTGACAGTGTGCGGGAAACACCAAGATGTCCGGCTGTCGGGTCGTCGTGTAATGCTTCCAGAACCTCTGGACGTAACGCTGAAGGTACCACGAGGAGGTGGTCGGCGCGGAGCGGCGAGAAGTTTTTCTTCAGGAGGACGTTCTTTCGCAGGAAAAACGAAGCCAGTCCTCGGCGGAATACTTTCGGCACGTCGGCGGTCTTGCCTTGCAGGTAGTCCATGACGATCTTGAGCTCCGGGTCAGCTCGTTGGCGTTCCGCGTAGTCGTCGGTACTTATGGGTCCCAGGAAAGAGACGTCGTCCTGGTCATCCTGGGGCGGCGGATCGACAGGGGCGCGAGACAAGCAGTCGGCGTCGGAGTGCTTTCGTCCGCTCTTGTAGACGACGGTGATGTCAAATTCTTGTAGTCTGAGACTCCACCGTGCGAGGCGCCCTGATGGATCCTTCAAGTTAGCTAACCAACACAAGGCGTGGTGGTCACTCACGACTTTGAAAGGCCTGCCGTACAGGTAGGGGCGGAACTTTGATGTAGCCCAGATGATGGCAAGGCATTCCTTTTTTGTCGTGGAATAATTGGCTTCTGCCTTCGAAAGTGACCGGCTAGCGTAACTGATGACCCTTTCAAGTCCGTCGGTCCTTTGCACGATCACGGCGCCGAGCCCTGTGCTGCTTGCGTCCGTGTGAATTTCGGTGTCAGCTTCTTCGTCGAAGTGCGCCAGTATTGGCGGCGTTTGCAGGCGTCGCTTTAATTCTTGAAATGCCTCGACTTGCGGCGTTTCCCATTTGAAGTCGACGTCGGCCTTCGTGAGGTACGTCAGTGGCTCGGCGATCCGCGAAAAGTTCTTCACGAAGCGCCTGTAATAAGCGCAGAGGCCAAGAAATCGGCATACTGCTTTCTTGTCGGTGGGTGCAGGAAAGTCGGTGATCGCAGCTGTTTTCTGTGGATCAGGGAGCACTCCCGACTTGCTGATAACGTGGCCAAGGAACAATAGTTCCTCGTAGGCGAAGCGGCACTTTTCTGGCTTCAGGGTAAGTCCCGAGGCTTTCATTACCCGAAGAACAGCTTCAAGGTGCCGGAGGTGCTCGTCGAAGTTGGAAGAAAATACGACTACGTCGTCCAAGTAGACGAGGCAAGTCTGCCACTTCAAGCCTGCGAGTACTGTGTCCATAACCCGTTGGAACGTCGCAGGCGCCGAGCAAAGACCAAAGGGCATGACCTTAAACTCGAATAGGCCGTCTGGTGTTATGAAGGCAGTCTTCTCTCGGTCTCTCTCGTCTACTTCGATTTGCCAGTAGCCGGTTTTGAGATCCATCGACGAAAAATACTTGGCGTTGTAGAGTCTGTCCAGAGTATCGTCTATCCGTGGGAGGGGATACACGTCTTTCTTCGTGATGTTGTTCAGGCGACGATAATCGACGCAAAAACGTAGGGTTCCGTCCTTCTTCTTCACCAACACCACGGGTGATGCCCACGGACTCGTAGACGGCTGAATGATGTCGTCATGCAGCATTTCGTCGACTTGTTGCTTGATGGCCTCGCGTTCCCGTGCAGAAACTCGGTAGGGGCTCTGACGGAGCGGACGGGCATATTCGTCGGTTATGACGCGATGTTTCGCGAGAGGGGTCTGACGAAGCCTCGACGACGACGAGAAGCAGTCCTTGTATTGGTGGAGTAAGGCTTTGAGCTCCTTTTGTTGCTGCCTGGAAAGGCTTTGATTGACGTCGAAGGCGGGCGCGGACACTGCTGTCGACGTTGCGGCTCCCTGAGAATCAGTGAGGGCGAAGGCATTGCTCGCTTCCACAAATTCGCTTAGATGTGCTACCGTCGTGCCCCTATTTAAGTGCCTATATTCGTTGCTGAAGTTCGTCACCATTACCTTGGCTTTGCCGTTATGAAGCTTGGCTATGCCTCTTGCGACGCACATCTGACGGTTTAGGAGCAGGTGCTGGTCGCCTTCGATGACACCTTGTAAGTTGGTAGACGCTTTGGTGCCGACGGAAATGATGACGCTCGACAGTGGCGGGATGGTTACCTGCTCTTCTGTCACATTCAAGGCATTGTGAGCGACGTTGCAGTCTGACGCCGTTGCATTATTCGTGGACAGCGTGATTGACCTGGATCTTAGGTCGATTACTGCGCCTTGCTGGTCCAGGAAATCCATGCCTAAAATGACGTCTGGCGAGCATTGCTGCAGGACCACAAAATTCACAGAATACGTCTGGCTGTGAATCGTGACTCTTGCCGTGCAGGTTCCAGTCGGTGTTATAAGGTGGCCCCCTGCTGTTCGGATATCCGGTCCTTCCCATGCAGTCTTTACCTTCTTGAGCTTAGCGGCGAAGAGACCACTGATGATAGAGTAGTCGGCGCCGGTATCGACTAGGGCGGTGACGCTGTGGCCGTCGATGATCACGTCGAGGTCGGTGGTTCGTCGTCTGGCGTTCCGGTTAGGTCGGGGCGTCGGATCACGGCTGCGTCGGCTTGGTCCGGTGCTGCTATGCCGCGTCGGCGGCGAGGCTTTGTCGTAAAGACTCTGCTCAGGCGGCGTACTGCGACTACGTCGGGAAAGTTCGTGCGTCGTGGTCGTCGTCATCGGCAGCGGCGGCGGCGGCGGAGGAGGAGGATCTTCGGCATTGCGTCGTGCAGCAACCGCACCTCCATCGGTTGCTGCCTTTAGTTTCCCGGGTAGGGGCTTGGGGATCGGCCCCTGTTAGGGCCGGTGTACTGGCGCCGCGTCCGCGTCCGCGCCCAGGTGAGCGACCTCGCGACATCGCCGACTACATCGCCGGATCGCAGTGGCAACAACGACGACCATCCCGTTCACCTTCGCCTGGCCGCTACGTCTCCGTATGGCTCACGGCTGGACGGGGGCGTACGGTACATGGACAGAGAAGCACCTCCACCAGATGTCACGAGGTTGTGATACACGCAGCACTTGAGAGGAAGCACGCAGGAGTCAGGGCGGTGTCAGGCGAACTGTTTATTGGGCAAACTTGTGCCCAGCAAAACAGGGCCAGACACAACTCACAGCAACAGCGGCGTGAACAGTCGTCGGCCGACGGAAAAAAAAAAGACCCCCAGTGGCGCACTGCGCCGGCTTTTTATACACGCGTCCTAACGCGTTCCAAAGTGGCTTACAAGATAAACGCGGCCTGCGTTGCGCTTAACAGAAAGTGATAGCGTCTTCCTTCGCTAACGAAAAGAACCGCACGTGTCAGTTTTTTATACACGCGTCGTAACGCGTTCCAGAGTGGCATACAAGATAAACGCGGCCTGCGTTGCGCTTAACAGAAAGTGATAGCGTCTTCCTTCGTAAACCAAAAGAACCGCACGTGTCAATATTGATAGGTCAGCTATTAAAAGACCACTGGAAGTTTCTCGTACAATTCCTATACATGTGCCAATCTTCGCGATTCCATTGCAAGAAGTGTTTTACGACTTCTTACGTAGATAAGAGCCCATGTATTATTGTTCCATAATATGCGAATCATTGCCTGCTTACAGAATTATATACAGTGAGTAGGGATGACACTGAATGATCTGATGATGGACCGGCAAGTATGCGATGTGCATTCACAATTGCGCTGACATCGCTTTCCAGGTGTCGTCGCTTTATATGTGTTTTCCTGTGTAGCTGCCGATCACGTAGTATTCGAGAAAAGCCACGCTCGCTATGACTGAATTTTTAAACCTACGGACGAAAGGGACCAAAGCGAAAGCCATTTATCTGTTACGGTGGCTTTAATGGCCTGTTGTGATGCCGTCTGAATGAATTTAACACTAGTTCCAGATGTCAAAATGCACACATCATATTCATATATTCTCGACACTGAAGAACAGCAGATGGTGGTCATCTCCAAAAATTTTCACTACGTTCAAAGAATTCACAAGGCACTATCAAGTCGGACATATGTCCTTTCCCCGGCCACACGAAAAGTCCTCTAGGCCACAGGTCCTTTCGCATGCTTCAGATGGGAACATACCCCAGCCTCTTAAACTTGTTATTCCTCCAACATTTCAGCACTTTGTCCCGACTGCCCCGATCAGTGGCTTTAACCAGAGACTCCGGAAATGCCCCTCTTTACAAGGAAAAGATCAAAAGTTTTCTGAAAATGCCTTTCATTTGATGCTCAAAAGCCCTATTCCCCTACAGCAGCTGAAGGCTGTCTAGAAGGCCCACGAAGCGGTGGGGAGGCTTGGCTTCCGCGTCTTTACGTAGGAGCTACAGAAGATCCACCGCATATAAAACGTGCGTCCTTCAGGACCTCTATAAAGTTTTTCACCCATCCCCATCCAACAGAGGACCTCATGTTAGCTGCATTTAGTGAGAGCCCTTAGAGAGGGGGCAGTTTTCTTGCTAAATGAGCGTATTGGCGAGAAACGGAAGAGGACTAAGACACATCCTTGTGTCACACAATGCTTGACATCAGATTCCTCGCTCTTTACCCATGCCGAAGAATATTTTATGACCTCCTTGAAATTCAGAAATACGTCCTTTTCTGCCTACTCAAGATGAGAAGCTCGTTAGATGATGTTTGTTTGAGAACACATCGAAAACCTGTCACGTGACTACGTCTTCCAGAAGCAGAAAATTACCAGTTGTACAGAGGCGAGCAGAAGTCCTGAGTCTATTTCATTAGGGAAACAAACAAATGAAAGATTTTTGTGACGTGAAGTTGGCAAGAATGTGATTTACATCAAGATATTTCGTCTGTCAGAATACAAAGGCGGACAGCCACATTTGCAGAGACACTCAGACACACACTGACCGACCGTCAAAGATGGGGTGAAATCGGCCCTTACATTTACTTAGTAAGACGGCGGCGGCGCTGCGATATAACCTGCGCCCCCCTTAATGGAAAAAACTGCACACGCATACACACTCAACTGCTAATAGTCATCGACTAACATTTTATTTTGAACAAAAGCGCACACTGGTGAGCCTCACGACTAGTAAAATAACTGCATTTAATTGAAAATTTCAAAAAAACCATTAAAACCTGACAAAGAACTGGAAAGTTGTACAACCGGCATGACGGATGAAAAAAGCCCAAATTCGCCTATTATAAGCGGAACTGGGAAATCTGGACCATAGCCACTGTTCCACAAAAGCGGACCTTATGCTGGCGCAATGCCAGTGCAACGTCATTTGTGGTTGGAGTTCTGGCAACTAAATTTTCTACCAAACCAATAAACGTTGCATGTGCAAGCCCACGATACAGGTGTGTCGGGTCATAGACGATTCTGGCTCCGGTGCAGGCACCTCTTTTATAGCAATCTAATAAACGATACAGTTTTATTTCCGTGGTTCAGCAAGCTACATTTAGGGGAAATGCGGGTCGAAAAACGCGAGTTTTTTTTTCTTTCATAATTACCGATTTTTTATTTTCGCCTGTTTTGATAAGATTAGTACCTCAACTGTTCTAAAAAAAATAATATAGGTCCAGACTTAACTGGAAATGCTTTAAAATTTCCTCTAAAGAGCACAAGGCGCCTGTTAAAAGCGCCGCCGATCATGCGCCGCCGCTAGCCATTGTTGATTGCATGAGTCGAAGACTCGAGCCTCACACTTCAAATGTCAACAGTTCATATCGCTGATGCAGCGCAAGATAATAACAAGAATCACTCTTCTGCGCGTTTTTCAAGCGCCGCGACTGTGTTACCACATGGTACGAATCTGGGACCGCCATTGGCCGCTGCGCGCCTGTATGTGCTGTGAAACCTATTTGCGGGGTCCATGTCTTGTCGAGCAGTGCAGCTGAACAATGCTTTTTTCGTGTAAATATTTCTGTTATGAATAAAAAAAAGGCATTGCTCGCACGTGAAAGCAGTTGTGTGGCACGCTCTGTAGGAATGGGCTACGAGCAGCTGGTGCGATTTGCGGGAGTTGTTGGCTTGCGAAAACCAATGCATCAATCATTCGCACCCGTCAGCCGGAAAGTTCGTGATAGGGCAATGGATGACGTCAGCGCCAATCTTGAGAGGCCGAAAGAGCTCGCAGTGAGAGAACTTAGCAGGGACGACATTGCCATTATGAACGACGGTATGTGGCACAAACATGGCTGCAAAATGGCATGACACTTGACTTAGCTGGGATTTGCAGTCCTGTCGAACTTCTTAGCTTGCATTTGGCACAAGGCTCTGCCAGATGGAGCGGAAGTTTGGCATGCGTTTCATGGCCCTGTCTGTGAGCGAAATGTCTGAGGAGTAGGCTCGAAAACGCCGAGGACAAACTAATGGTGCTGGCGTATTTTAGTCACAGTGGCCACTACGAGAAAGATTGTTCTTTTTGGTGTGCAAATTTCGTCTGATTTATTAATATCCTTCATAAATAAAAACGCAATTTTAACTTTAAAACTCGTTTTTCTCAAAACACAAATTTTGCCATTTTTTCCAATGTGCCCCTACTTTTTCGGGCACTGATAGTGCTCGGATCTGCAGGAAATTTCGCCCAAATTTTTTCCAAAGTATGCAAGCATCTAGTTTAAATTTCAATATTTTATTGTATATAAAAAATTGTATTTATACGTTTACCAGGGTAGGTGAAATATAGACTTCTTACGTCTATTATTTTTCACGCATATTACATATTTTGTATGTGCTTCCTAATTAGTTATTTGTACTCTACACTTTATTTGAGGCTATATGAACTATGAATGGTAAAAAATTACAGAATTTTAGGGATGAAAAAAGGGGGGCAAAAGGAATAAGGTTTTAACATTGTCATGTTGCAGAGCTAGAAGCGTAACTTGCAAGAAAACTAATTATATATTTGAAATAAGCACAAAAAGTTCCATATACAGCTCAAGTTCCATGGCCCTAGGGTGAATAATAATGAAAAAGTGTCTTCCAGTAGCATCTTCCTTTAAGCGCTTGTCGACCAGTGAGGAATACCCTAACCGAAGTGGCGTTTCATGTAATTGCATCATGAAGTGCACTTTGTCTGGATTTTACCAACATGTTTTCTCACTCGTGAGTACTGACGCTCAAGCAAACCATAAGCTGCTCTTCAAACTCCCATACGTTGACATGGCAGGTATGCTCACGATTTACTCACAACTATTACACTTATGAAAACACTGCGATCTACCACGCAACGCATGGTTCCACGCTAAAAAACACGGCATAGTCCAAGGCGTGGTGTCTGCCACATTTTTTCCCCATCAACTCAAAACGCATGTTTGGGTACTTAAAAGTTGTCAAATGCCATCACCACGCTTCACAAAACACACCAGGGACACATTTGCAGGCGTAAGTTTCCCACTTCCCGAGTTGACGCGAGTGCGCTGTAGTCTAAGAAGAGTTGATGCGCTCAGTTTTGCACCTACATTGGACGATTTGAGAAGGTTTGACATTTCAGTACTAGTGATACTTGACTTTCACTCGTCATATTCTTCTAAAGGAGAGCTTGTAACGGAACGTTTAGGTGGTCATGCCGTTTATGGTTAATAGAGTGGGGCAATGTATTTGAGTAAGATAATAAAGATGTCAAAGCACAACGGTGGCCAAAATAATGTACTTGCCTCCAATTAGCTTGGCGTATGCTGCCTCCATATCCGAGTGAAAGGGCTTACAACTGCTCAAGGAGAGTTTTTGGAGTCGACTCATTGGCGGACGTCGAACCGTCAGTGCCTCAAATTCGGCTGGTAGACTGGGTATCGTCAGTGCGGAAGCCATGACTTTGATGTGAGCCGCATCAATAAAAGATTCCAGCAATATAAGCGACCGTAATGACCGACTCTGAGCTGCTGCTATCAGCAGGGCAGATGGGCTTTCATCTTTAGATCCTTTCACCTGCAGTATGGAAGCAAAATAATGCACTATGAAGCTTTCTGCCTGCGTCGCAGGAGGCCAGGTTAGGCACAAAGACTTCAAAACAGTATATGGAAATTGTTCGTTCTGTGAAATGCACACATTACCTACATGCGGAACTCGGGGATAAGGGACGTCGGTATTACGTGGCATGCCAGACATTGGTCCCATTATCGATCTTGATACGAATACGTTCGAGTGGTGATTTACTGGGATGCGCTGGTCAATGGACCACAGCACAGCTCTACAGGGGATCTTATAACTGCTTACGCTGTAAACCGATTCCTTTAGGTTAACCGATCTCCAAGCCGTACGCTACAGCAATTCTTGCACGTAGATATTGCACATACTTTTAACTCGCGTGTGTCCAAGGCATTGTAGACGTACTCCACCAGTACTCAATCGCACTGAACAAGACTCCAGTTAGTAAGCTTGCCCATACTCCGTCGCTCCGTTCTTTGTTTCGGTACTTTTCTAGCTGTGTTGCACATTACTGAGAGAAATCGCACAAGTTTTCTCGTTAACTATGAATTCAGAAAGCTTTATCTCAACCATATTTTCTGCGCAGCTATGTCGGAAACTCTTGTGGACAAGAGTGCAAAAAATGCTTACCTATATTGATATTATAATACTGCGCGTTCTAGATATCTGCGCATTCTAGAATCACTCAAGAAAACTTTGTCAAGCACGCCGGCAGTATTTGCCAACAAAAAAGAACAAGGTGCTTTACTTTAAGTTCCTCCAAAGTGGCATGGTTTCGGATGGCATCCGCAAGAGCCCTGCCTTTCCGCTCGAGCAGGAAGTGTTCTTGCAAGTGCAGTGTCTTCAGGCTCCGGTTGCGTGACAAGTGGTCCAGGAATATGCCTGCACCTTTATCATCAGCCTGCAAGATTCGCAATTTACACAAGACTTCAGTACAGAGGGAGGCGGCAGACATGTATATGCCATAGAATTTTATGTCTTACCTACGTTAAACATGCTCTTTTTACATGATGCAGGTAAACCCGTTTTGTTTAAAACAAGCCCATGAAATCATGAACAAACAAGATACCGAGAGACAAGTCGTTGCCTCTTGCCTTACGCCGCGCATGCTTTGCCCTAAATACATTATTATAGTGGCCATTTTACATCTTTGACTCCGGTACAACTGATGAGTACATCATTTCTTTGCGACATTTTATTTATACAAAGATGTAGTACAGGAGAGCATCACGTAGAAATTGTTAAACCCGCAAAAATATTGGTAATGGGCACTTACATGGCAGGACGAAGGAAGGAGGCAAAAGTTCAAGGAATAGAGAAAGCTTGAACTCACGAAGAATTCCTGAACTCTCGTCGCGACCACGATTCAACACTGCGCCCGGCGTTTAATGACTGGTCGGCTGCAAGGCTGCTGACGTTGCCTGCAGCTAAACGCTGTGTTCAGGAACGTTTCATCTCCGAAAAAGGGCGAGTCTCAAAATGAAACACAGAGAGTGCGCTATGTGCGAATCCAGTGGCCCCACTCCCAACATGGAATTACTGAAACAGGCATTTTAGCAAGAAGTCGGAAATCTCGACGCTTCATTCAATTATATTATCATGCCTCACAATCCTAACAGGCGACATTCTCAAGGTGGTAAAGCAGAAAGGAAATGATAGCTTGGAAATAAACATTCCTACATGATATCAACACATATCAGCATTTCGAAAGGCCGAACCGTGAAGTTGATATAATGCACTGTATAAAAGGGCTAGCACTAATGAGGAGAAATTTGCCCTCTGCAACACATAGGAAGATCGATGCCAACACATCTTTCGGCTTTTATGAAACAATAATATTAGGGAAGAAGTAAATATTGATTATGAAAAGTATTTAGGGCAAAACAAGGTGGCTGAGCAGTGGTGCAAAAGGACAACAGCAAAATAGAACAATTTTCCAACAAACAATAAGGAAATGTTATTTAAAAGAATATCTGTACGGCCCCCAAGCAGGCACAGAGATTAGTGCTCTAACTTTGCAAATTACTTTGAATTAGGCGGTAATTGCTATAATTAGCAAGGCAATGTCATCCGAAAGAACATCACAGAGATTGACAACACTTCGCTAAAATACTCTTAGAAAATACGGCTAAATCGTCTGGAATAGTTTGCTTCCCCCAAAAAATATGTTACTACAAGTAAATGTATTGTCTCATTAGAACAGTCCAGCCGAGAACTGTGCAACGCTGGCATAATGATCCGAAGCGCCCGGCTTATAAATGCCGCCAGAGTAGACATAACCACTGTTGGATATCATGTACGATGCCTTGTACTTGGAAGTCTCGCATCAAGTCGTCGCATTTGATTTGTACTGCGTCCGCATCACAGCATTTCTTGCCGTAGAACGTTCCGATAAGAATCGATGATCCTACAGAACACATCATTAACAGGTTAACAATTTCGGCTTGCTTGTAACATGCACTGTGAAAAAAAATGTATTGACGGTAACGAGATCGGCAACATGAAGTTATTACTTGAAAAATAAAACGAGAATCTGCTATTGTTTGGATACATGGTTATGGGTAGTTTATGAGCCTTCACATGTATCGTGCGAAAGTGACGTGTTCAAATGCCTATGTGTTCCCTGTGCATGTTTATTGCCATACTTATGGCTTAGTTTTTTTTAACAGCGTGACCATGGTTAAACTTCTCGTCAATGTTTCAGAAAGAACATTTGCGGAACATCTCGGCATTCAGCGTTGCAGCATGCCAATACTCAAGCACGAGACAGCTCGAGTAAGCACAAATGATTGGCCCAGTGCAAAATGTTCGCTTCAAGTGGGACCCGGTAATTTATTCGCTTCATTTAGGTGTTTCAATTTTTTGCCTGGTCGGAAATTTTAAGCAAATAAAGGTGACCTGCGTCCATTTTCTCTTCTCGCATTATACGTAGATGTGAACCATGGCTGTACAAAATACTAAATATCAGTTGTAGTACTGTGTGTACACATTATCGGCTTAATCGATGAGGCTGAAATGTAGCGCGTCATGCGGCGTGTAACTCTTGGAGCTAAACGCGTCAAAACTTCGATATGATTAAAAGACACGCCATAGTGAAGAGCTCTGGACATTTCGACCACCTAGTGTTCTTAAAGGGAACCTAAATCTAAGCGCATAGACATCAAGCAATCCTGCATAAGTAAATAATGCGGTGACCACTGCCGGCATTTTGAGCCCATGACATTGGTGTGAGCAGTTGACCACCATTAACACTAGACCACCGGTGTCGTATCACGAGGCACTTAAGGGACGTGCCACAGTATCATAACGTAGTGATTGATTTATATGTTGGGTTTCACGTCCGAAAACCACCATATGAATAAGAGAGAATCCGTAGTGGAAGGCTCCGGAAATTTCGACCACCTGGGGTTCTTTAACGTACACCCAAGTCGGAGCACACGGGCCTACAACATTCCCGCCTCCATTAGAAATAACCTAGTGAAATGCGCTCGTACCATTGATTGTCTCCTAAACAGGACCTTGCAACTTACAAGCGCCGTATCTTCTTCACAGGCACTCTTGTGCACTGTTGTGCGGAGCTAGGCATAGATATCAAAAGCTTAATTTTTAATACAGATACCAAAGCACACGTGCTGGACACCGGAAATAGAGGTGCTGAGGTGAATTCATCTTTGACGCATGGTGTGATGCATACACATACAAAGTACAGCTACAACAAAATAATACAGCTACAACAAAATACTTTTTTTAGAAAGAAAGAGGGGGGGGGTGCTGCGCAACTACGACGATAGTTATAGCGCGAGAACAAAACGACGACACAGAGACAAGAAGGACACGAAAGACACGAGCGCTAACTTCCAACTGAGTTTATTGCGCAGAGCACGAAAATATATAGAGGAGACAGTGTCCATGTGATAAAAACCATATGGCACAAGAGCAGAACATGAGTAAGAAAACAAAAAAACAAACAGCACATATACAAAGGCACTGAAAAACAGCAAAGAAAAAACCTAGAAGAAACCGAAACAGAAAGGTAAAGCTACCTGCCCACACCGAATCCTTCGAGGAACCTGCGTTCCTTCTCGGACAAAGCCACGGAGGGCTTGCTAGTACAAGGCACCCGTTCGCGTTACCTGCCCGCACCGAATCCTTCGAGGAACCTGCGTTCCTTCTCGGACAAAACCACGGAGGGCTTGCTAACACAAGGCACCTGTTCGCGTGTCATCTGCGCAGCCTCTACAATGACCCGGGTGCTTACATCTCTGTGTTTGTACAACGTCGCTGTTTTCTCGAAGAGGGGAACACACTTGCACTCAGTGCAGTGCTGGGCAAGAAAACCATCTTTCCCGTTTTTAACATTGTTCGCGTGCTCTCTCAGCCGATCGTTCAGACACCTTCCGGTCGTTCCGACATAACAAGCACCACATGAAAGGGGGGTCCTATAGATGACTTTCCGGGAGCAGGCCGCGTACCTGTTTCGATGTTGAACTCTGCAATCTGTTGATGATTTCGTTTTCAGGGGGTTGGTAGATTTGGTGAGGCTGATTAACTTGAACGGTGCTGAGAACAGGACACGAACTCCAACACGTTTTCCGATTTTTTTGAGCCTATGTGATATCTGGTGTACGTATGGAATCACGGCTATCCTTTCAGGTTCTGTATCCGTGTTGCTCAGATTCTGTCGCGTCCTCTGCTCTGCCTTATTAGTCCACAGGATCGTCTCCGCAGAGATATTGTGGGCGCACGACCTATTTAAAGCATTCTCAAGGCAGGTTCATGCTATGCCTCGCTTAACTATCTTACTGTAAGCAGAAGAAAAGGGAAGTATAGGTTTCTGCGCACGTGGTTCATAACACCAACAGATGTGCTGTGAGCTAAAAACCAGATTTAAATCCAAAAAGCGTAGTTTGTCATTATCGGGCATTTCATGTGTCACCACAAGAGGCTTCAAACAATTTTCGAACACGCCTATAGTATAGAACACGCCAGCGAGAGAAACATAGAAGACTTACAATTTAGAATAACCAAGAAATCATCCACGTATCTAAATATTTTGACGACATGCGAGCCTTCTAACTTTTCCTGCAGTTTTTTGCCCATTTTTGCCAATAGAAGATCACTGAGTAGAGGTGCTATGCATGAACCAATTGAAACACCTTTTTTCTGCAGATAAACGCAATCATTCCATTGAACGAAAGTAGACATGAGATACAGCAAAACCAGGTCAAGAAAATCTCGCCGACTAATGCCAGTTTTTAATTGGAAGTTCAATTCCCCGACAATTTCTATGTTATCCCTTATACATTCTAGTACCTCATCGTGAGGCAGAGAGTAGTACACGTCCTTTATGTCAATTGAAAAACCGAAAAGATTAGATTGATTTGACTGTTTGAAAAATTCTATCAGAGCCTGCGAGTTTTTGATCACAAATGGGTCATCAATCTTTAGACACTTTAGATGGGTCTGAATAAACAAGCCGAGTTGCTTTTGCCACGTACCACTTTCTGTCACAATGACCCGGAAGGGCATGTCAACCTTATGTGTTTTGGCAGAAAAAAAACGTTGTATAGCGCAGGTGCGTTGCTGCCACAATTTACTCCCAAGGCCTACGTCACATTTGCTATCAGTTTGTTTTGCCTTACTATTGCTCAGCGCTGGTGATGTGGAGGCGAGTCCCCGGACCAAAGATCGATGGCGTATTATCACTAATGAGGAAATGTCATGCCAAATATACTGCCTCCCTGAGTGAGATCAAGAGTGAAATCAGCAGCAAAAAGGATCGAGTTCTCATTCTAAAAAAACGTAAAAACGCCATAAAATCGGATAACATTGATGTGGTGGCTTACTGCGTGATGAATGTCAAAATGAACATAGAGAGAACCAATTCTGCACTTAGGGATGCTGTAGACGACATTAACAAGCAAATGAAAAGAAATAACCGAATTATCAAAGGGCTTCCCGACGATACAAAACCCGGTATCGCTTCTCGTGGCCAACTTTCGCAGTATTTTTAGGAAACTTGACTTATTGAAAGCGATAATTCGTTCTACGCATCAGATATTCTTGGCACAGAAACATGGCTTTCTGATTATATCAATAGTAGCGACCTTGTGCTCCCCTCATCGCTTGTAATGTTTCGCAAAGATATAGCTGTTTCTGGGGGCGGTGGTGTTCTTATTGGAGTTAAATAGTAATATGAGCCGTCTATCATTGCAGTTGACTCGACTCTAGCAGACATGTGGGTCTCCCTCAAACTCGGTCACTTGCGGTGTGTGTTAGGTGTGTGCTATCGGCCGCCTGACTGCCATGCGGATTTCACTGACCCATTCAACGAAGCACTAGAGCTGGTTACTAACAGGTTTCCGGACTGCCTCTTATATATAGTTGGTGATTTCAATTACCCTGCGATAGATTGGCCAACAACAACGGTGTCTTCACAGTCAAATCAGGCTAAACGCTTTTCTTTCGTAAGCTTACTTCCCTATCGTGATTTCGCGCAGCTAGTTCATGACCCTACACGCGGTAATCGCATTTTAGATCTCTTATTTATGAACAGCCCCGATATTGCCAAAACACATGTTCTAGAATCTATCAGTGACCATAACATAGTAGGATGCTCTTTCGCACTTCCTCCTACTGACAAAACAGGCAGTAAAAATGCATTCCTAACTATGCACGAGCTGATAATAAGAATATCAACCAAATTCTGCAGCCATTCTTAACCAACTTCCAAGAAAACTTGGAGAACCGTTCTATTAAACTCCACTGGGTCATATTTCGCGATGGAGGATTCCTGCGTGCCGAAACTGATCGTTGAAATACGTGACGATGATCCGTTGCTTACACAAGAAGTAAGACGATGTTTATATGAGAAATAAAGGTCGTACAAGAAGGCATCACAAACTAACACCCCATTTGACTGGTAAAACTACAAATCCATATTGATACTGGCAGAAAAAGCTATTCATGACGCCAAAATGAGTATTTTCACTTCACATTTCCTAACAGGTAAAAAACGACTCTCAGAATTTTTCAAAACTCGTAAATCCAAATTATAATGTGATAAAGGTGTTTTATTATTAGTAGCTGAATTCACAAAGGCTTCCCACTTAAAAGAAGTCCAGGTCCCAATGGAATCAGCGCCAAACTTTAGAGCTAACAAAGCATAATTCAGCCTCCATACTTTCTCTAATCTTTCAGCAATCCCCCTACACAGGTTGTGTACCAAAAGACTGGAAGTCAGCTTTCATAATATCTATATCTAAGTCCAAGGACAGTTCCCTTCCAAGCAACTACAGGGCCATAACGTTAGCGTCAATTAGCTGCAAGCTACTGGAACACATAATACACAAACATGTGATAGCGTATCTAAACAACAACAACCTACTTCTTATAAACCAGCTTGGCCTTCGCAAAAATCTGTCTTGCCGAACCCAACTTTTTGAATTAGTGACAAATATTCATCAATCACTGCACTAATCACTGTGCGTCGACACAATGTTGATCAACATTTCTAAGGCATTCGATCGCGTCCCTCACATCGTCTTGACTTTAAAAGTAGGCAATCTGCAGCTAGACCCCAAAACAACAAAATGTATGGAACATTTCCTAAAAAAAAAAGAAAACAGTTTGTCGAAATTCAAAACCGTATATGAAATAGCGAACACGTAATACCGCGTGTACCACAGGGGTCAGTGCCGAGTTCACTTTTATTTTTGATCTACATCGACATAGTGACCGACATAAACGCAACAGTCAGATTGTTCGCAGATTACTGCGTAATCCATAAGAAAATATCGTCTCCCACCGACATCATTCACTTCAGTCCACCTTTAAGAAACTGACAGATTGGGGCTCTGCATGGCAGACGCAAGTTATTACAGATAAAACAATGCACATTAAGTTTATGACGGCCGCGAATTCTCAGAGCAACTCATACACACTTGACAATATAAAAATTGTCCCAATTTCTACATATCAATAATTAGGTGTTATATTCCTTTCGACGTTGACCTGGAAGAACCACATAGAGTGCACAACTTCTAACGCCCTAAAAAATCTCGGCCCCTCGAGACGACGCCAACATCTTGCTAACCGGGACACCAGATTATTAGCCAATTAGTCAGTCAATCGTCCTTCATTTGAATACACGATTATTACGTGCATCCACATCGTGTCTCTTGGTCTAATCACCTCGAAGCTGTCCAAAACAAAGCAGCGTGGTTAATCCAATCATCTTATTCTTGATTTCGAAGTGTCACAAAACTAAAAATTACTCATAATATGCATTCACTCGCCTTGCGTCGTACACTCGCCTGGTTATCCTACTTTCACATCCTCTACCATAGCACCACGTCTTTTTCACGATCTTATATTATACCCGTGCACCACATCTCGTCTAGATTAGACCACGCCTATAAAGTCTATCCATTTTTTGCTCACAGAAAAATACCGGAAATCACCTCTTGCACTAACAATAGATCAATGGAATTCACTGCCATCTAGCATTGCCACTATCTACAGTCATCAGTCTCTTGAATTAGCGCTGCACTCGTTTCTTAAGCGCGATAACACTTTTCAATAGATCAGATAATTGTATTTTATACTGATCTTTGATTGTGTTCATTTGTGAAATGTTATTGCCTATTTGTGAAATGTTATCGTTTCTGCATTTTATTTGTAGATTACCTTTTTCTGTATTTTGTATTCTGCCTTGCTATATACCTGAAATATGATTGTATTTTACTCCTTATAACGCCCCCCCCCCCCCTATGTGATGCCTTCTGAACCTATAGGGTATCGAAATAAACATCACTCGACTAACTCATAACTGTCAATGACTCGAGTCCATTACATGCAAGATGTGTTTTGCGACGAATGTTGCGGCATCGATTGCGCTAGCAGACTGGAGTCGGCCTTCTAGGTAGCGTTGGATAGAACTCGAGGAAGCGCAAGCGAAAAAAAATCGCGAAAAACAAAAGTATCTCAACCTCCGATGACAAGTTCGAGATCCTGTTATACAAAATAAATACCACCTTGAAGGCCACGTGGTACTTTTAACATCTCTTCTAGGGTCTACAAGGTATCGAGAAAAATCAGGAATGCTCCACCGGTTCCAAGAGAAGTAGATTGTCATCGGACGCAGCCGAAAAGACTCTCTCCATGATGTCGGCGTCAACGGCGTCGGGCGTTTTTCAACACATGGACGATTCTGCGTTTCTGGGAATCTCTGCGCTGCCATTCGCGCGTCGCCAACTCACGACCTGCCTTCGCTTGGCCTAGCTGAGAAAAGTATTCTTTCGTGTTTGAAAACCCGTCAGTACATTTCGAACAAAAAGTAAAGAGGACCCCGACATTTTTTTTTCCAATCTGGGCTTTAGCGTTCCAAAGCCATGATATGATGAGAAACCCCGTAATAGAGGGCTCCGAAATATTCGACCACCTGGGGTTCTTTAACGCGCCGATTCATCTAAGAGCACGGGACCCGAACACTTCGTTGGCCTTTCGCTGGCGTCATTGTAACACTGATTATTTGACCTTGTCATGTGTCGATTGCACGGCTTGGTAAGAAGGGGTGAACTGCAACATGTGATAGATGTTGCAGCGGGAAAAATGGGGCAGTGCCTTGATTATAATGCTAAGATCAAGGCCTGCTAAAAAGGGTAAACAAATAGGAACCATTTTTGCCAAAAGAGACAAGAATGAGGGTCGACTCAAAGAACCAGCCAACTGGAGGCGCACCAAAGGAAGCGAGCACGTGAGGCTAACGAGAAATCGCACCAGAACCCGGTTGTTCACCGGTGGGAGTTACGGTGGAGTACAAAGGAGTGTGTCAGTTCATTGAAAGTGAATTCATCCAGAGTGGCAAACGCTGCTTGTAGTCGCGAGGTAAAGGAGCTAGCCTATGCAGGCAATGAAACAGCAGCCTGACAAAGGCGGACATGAGCTTCGCCATTTGAACGCTTTTCACACAGTGGAACTGGCTGTACTTTTTTTTCTACTCACCTCAATTTGCTCTAAATCCAGGAAAGTGAGCGAAGTTGTCTCCTCTACGTAGCCACCAATCATACGTGCATCTTCTTCGCTAAACCACATGTTCGAAAGATTGAGGTAGGTGACGTTCGTCATGCTTGCGATAGCCTCGCTACAAACTGTTGCCGAGGTCAAAGGGATCTGAAGTGACAAAAAGTAAGCAGCAGGTGAACAGGGCACACTAGTGTCTTCTCTGTTGTTACTTCAGTGACGCCAGACAGTGTATCCTTTCAAGAACTGTATGGTATACAGCCCTGAAACAGTTGCACTTCAATTGCGATTCCATAAAATTGCAAACACATTCTTAACGAACAAATTACAAGTACTGCAGATCGGGCGACTTGGTTTATTATGAATTGCGATGATTTAGCGCAGCTTCTTTTGAGCATGAAAAAAAAAATAACGACAGGCCTGGTCGGAAGGCGCAGCACAGTCACAGCGAAAGCTAGACGAGCGGCCTTTCAGAGCCTTTTCAAAACACTCTTGTCTTGTCTTGTCGCCTAGGATATCTTGGCTCATAACCACATGGGGTATAGGCCACACTGTATCTCATAATAGATAATTTTTTTACAACGCTTGCTAAAAAAGAAATAAAAATTTGATAGGAACAATAATAATGTTCCTTTAAAAAACGTGAAAAAAGTGCAGAGGAATGCGATAAACAAGAATATATAAAACAAATGAACAAGAAATAGGAAGGGGGACAAAGGATTGGATATATCTGGCAGTACCACTGAATGACTTTATGCAGCTCTGACAGAATAGCACTGCGGCCCACTCATTGTGTGCTTACTGCAAGCACACTTCCTTGATACCCACTAGGACATTAATATCAAAATTTTTCTGTAGTAGGCTGGCATTCACTATGCTATCTTTTATCATTCTTCTGAGAAGCGCGGAATCAGCTAAACACCTCCAAGAAAATGTGTGCCAATAGGTCATTCAGTGGCTGACGACGATGAGGAATTATGGCTGAAGTGGGCATGCACCACAGGTAATAGGTAAACAATTAAGAACAAGCTTTTGTAATGAGTTGGAGCATTCGTCCTATTTTATTGGACGCTCTTCGCATTGTGCGACGGCTGGTTGTTTTTTCGCTGTTCGACAACGCTCTATAAGTCGTATTAACACAATTGCTTTCCCGGCATAAAGCCTGCTATGCTTGCCAACAAGTCTCAAGCGCCAGCGTAGCTCAGTAGTAGAATACTGGGGGAACTTCTAGACAGCTAGAAGGCATCTAGAAGTTTTCTCTGGTACGAAGTTCTAGACTTCGTACCAGCGAAGTCGCAAGCAAGCAAGGTGAAGGCCAAAGCTGTTCTGATATGCAAAGATCTTGAACTATTAAATTTTCCTATGGCTATCAGCGCCTCCAAGCAAGCAACCCTGTCAGTGTTCTTCAGGGCAAGAACACACATGGTGGACATGCCTTTCGGGTGCATTGCGAGTGAACGCGACTCGTGGCAAATGCATGTAAGTAAATTTCTAAGAAACACCTGTGCACGGTAGAGGTAAGGGTCTTGTTTGCAGTGAAGAGCTCGAATGACGTTACGCAGACTCTGTACTGCCTCCGGGGTGGTGCGTACGAATTTTCAGTCAATGGTGAAGACCTCTTCTATGGTGTGCCACACTCAGAGCTATTCAAAACTGTTTGAACATGTATTGAAACGAACGGAGTTATAGCGTTTGAGAGGGCCGCAGGTGCCTCTCTAGATAACTTCATGACGTTGCTAGAATTTTATCTACGCTCAATCTTTGTATCACTTGACGGCAACCTTTACGATCAATGAAAAGGGATCTGCATTGACTGTTTTGCTCCAGTGTTGTGTAACATGTTCTTAGATTCCTTTGACTGTTTTAGCTCAAGAACATGACGATGCAAAGATGCAGAAAGTCTTTCGGTACGTGGATAATTTTTAGTAATTTTAAACACTAATCCTTTTACAACCACCACTAGTCTAGTGGACGAAATATTAGTACTTTTCAGACAAAATTCTAACGGCCTATCGTTTGCGCATGAGCTTCCCATTGACAATAAATAGCGGGCTTTGTCTTGAGGATCATGTTCTCAGAGCAACACGTGTGCCCACGTTCACGCAAGGAACTCTTACCTTTTGACACGGCTCATTCTAAACTTGTAAAAAGAGTCATTGCGACCAATTGTCTCGAAGGAGTGCTGATAAAATCTTGCCCTCACAGCATGCAGGATAGCTACTTCAATCAGGCTAGGCGCTGCATTAAGCTGGTTATCCTAACTGTCATTGTATCCGTTTCCGAATCCTGCTTTCAAAAGTTGAAGTGCACAGGATAATGTAGGCAACCCAGGGATAAACGACCCATGGTTGTACAGTGTGTTCATAAGGTAGCCCAAAACCTTAACTTGGCGAACAGGTAGAATGTGTATGTTTTTTCTGCGCCACGAAAGCCGGCTGGCCTGTGCCCACGTATTTCTAGAACACCTGTGGGAAAATACACGCTTCGATGTATGTGGTTTGCGTGGTGGATGTGGTGTAATTTAACCGCACTTAGTTGTGGCCGGGTTTACATCGGCCAGACTAGACGGCGTTTGAACGTAAAGATCAGGGAACACTAGCTTTCAATTCATAGTTATTCAGGAGCACATTTGCCTGCACATTGCCGTTCCTGTTCTTGTGCGGCGCGGTTTTCAAGCGTTTCTGTCCTCGCAAAAAGCTCAGATGCTGAGGCCCGTGAAATAATGGAAGCGTTCTGGATAAAGAAAAAGGTGACTTGTGTACAAGTCACACGTCAGTGGTTTTGCGCATGTCTGAGTTTGATTTTTGCACTTCGTTGTCCGATTACATATGCCTTTGGAATGTTTTCGATTTTTATTTGTGGTCATGTGTCTAGGTTAGTTAGTGCACTTTGCGCATGTTCGGTGCGGCTATATAGTTCCTGCGTTTCTCCTGCAAATAAATCAGTTACGAGTTGACGCTTTTTGTTTGTGTGTCTTTCTTTCTGTGGTGGTTTAGGCGTCTAGAAGTTTCTCTCAGTATGACGAACCAACTAGCCCAGCAACAAGTACTTCTAAGGTTGAGCTGGTACCGAGTGGACCCGCGTTTGGGCCCCACTGTATTATTAGTGCCAGGTTTTTTTTTCTTTTCATATTTCACGCGATGTGCTTACAGACAACGGCAGCGGCGGACAACTGCGCGTGACCCGTGTGGTGATCTTATAACAACTTTCGCTGTAGCAAAGAAAAAAAGATAACGCCGAAGAAGGTTACCAGGGGATGAACGATTTGACTGCTTCAATGTACCTGTCAAGCTGCATATATCCTTGGCATATGTCAAAGTGGCCATATGAGGACGTGAGTGCGTAAGATTTCATGAAAAACATCATTCTTATGTCACTATCCCAGGGAATTTTTTCCCACCATTCATGCGTGGCAAATACTCACGCCAGGGCCCATGTAATAAGGGTATGTGTCAAAGGTGCATTATTCAGTCTATTATTGGACCAGGCTTTCAGCAATCCTACGCGACAGCGCAAAGAAGCGCGTGCCGCAGAAAATGTGTTGCCATTGGCGGCGTTCACGATTGTTCACTTATGTTTATGGCTTGCATACCTTCATGGCTGTAAATAATACAAACAGTGGCTCCAGCCATAAGCTAGCCGGGGCATTTAGCATACCAGTGAAGAATTCTGCGCCAGAGCTTCGCAAATGTAACAGCTTACATCTTAAGAAGACTATTGAGCTCCACACCAACACAACACCAAATATGTTTGCACTGTTAATTGTCTACTTTGATAACACGCCAGGACATTGACGACATCGTTACATTGCATCAGAACACATAGGAATCAGAGAGTTATTGCTTAGTGTTGTGCTAACGCGCCTATGACCACTACTTATGATGTGCTTTAAAGTATGATTTTTTTATTTTTTCTATCTGTTTTTATTTCCACAAAATTAATAGTGACGTCTCTGCTGCTACGTGAGTGCCGACCTGACGCGGGCCTCCACTCGCAAACCATTGTACTTGGTGGGCCTGATGAGCGCCCGATATGTGCGGCCCTACTCAATAAATCTAACTCGTGATGCTTGCCTGCCTCAAAACTAAAACAGCGCGACATGTCGTACTGGCTGTATACTTTGCACAAAAGGCCTTCCAACAGTGACGGAACGTATGGCCGTCGGAAGAGAGAATTATCGCAGGGTGACTGGTATTTCCGTGCCACGAAAAGTTTTGCTAGGAAAACAGCAAGCATGGGTTTTCAAGTATAAAAAGACCAAGGTGGGAAATGTGGAAGTTATTTTCGTGCGACAAGGTTACATGTGCAAATGAGGTGGCAATGAGGATTAGTTTGTTCGTATTGATGCATGGGATTTGGATCGTGAGCAGACTTAGGTACACCCGCAGTATGATTCTATTTCGTATTCCGTTTTCTTTTACTGAATTCCCCTCTCCTCTTCTTTTTTTTCTCATATAGGTTTGCTCACAATCAAAAACTAGTTAGTTTGCGCATCGTTCTGTTATCTCTCGTTTTTTTACCTTACACTGCAGCACGACAACAGCATGAAGCATAAATATACTGCATCATAAGAAATATTTTCCCTAAACTTCTTAGTTTGCTTATTTCACAAGTTAAACAAGCGTAACAGCAGCTCACCATTTCTGCAGTTTAGCGTCTCTTTATACTAACGGCACAGCATATGACACCGTCTTCGTACTAAATACATCTTAGTACAATCACCAAGTAACACCTCGAGAGCTTTGCAGCTTATCTAAACCATCACCTGACAAATGATGTCGATGGCAGCTTGCTTGTAAACCAATCGCTTAACTCCTTCGGCACCAGTCTTGAGGGCGTCCAACAGCACATATTTCTCGACCACCGTAATATAATGGTCCAAGCTTACTTCTGTAACGCACCTGCATCCCGAAAAATGGTCGGACAAATTGCATGAAACTTCAGCAGCATGTTTTACTGTAACTCTTCAACTATAAAACCTGCTGCACTCTTGGAAATACATTAAAAGGAGGAAAGAGAGAGATGAAAGGCAGGGAGGGGTAGTGCCTTCGACTTTGCAGTAAAGTGGAAACGTGGGGGAGTTGGTATTGGATCATGTTTTACTGTAACACCGCACAGCAAAAAGATGAGAAGAAACGATGCACACAAGTGCCGTCTTGTGCCCGATGACAAGCTGAGGATTTGCAATCGCGCCTGAGGATTCCAGCAGCATTTAACAAGCAGCTGTGTTTTCCTTGCCGTTCTCGGTAATTTACATTGTTGCTCCCGTATTAAGCTTCACGCACATCACTTAACACTGCCTCTTCGATCGCCCCATCTTTGACCGAGCGATGACAAGGAGTGATTCATCAACACGTGATATGGGATGGCGTCATGGCAGCGTCACGCACTGAGTCACAACGTCACGTTGTCAGTGACGTACGCCGCGTGGGTAATTATACATTTTAACTCAATTACCCTGTTTCGCTCAAAGAACCATTTAACGAGGCAGTTAGGCTTTCCGCCTTAATGACCACTTAACGAGGCAGTTCATGTTTCCACCTTTGAAACATTTTAATCGGCCCATTTATTCATAAATTACCAATAAAATTATAGCCAGAAGTGACACAAGAACGAGCGAAGAACACAGGAATTGTCCACTATTCTTTCTTTGTCCTTGTCTCTCCGATGTGGAGATCCACCCTTTACATAAGTTGGACAAATCGGGAAAGCGTCAAGTTCACCACGCCTTTCCCTTTCTTACTCTCTTTCCTTCTAGGTAGCGGCGGGCCGCAGAGACATGTGTGGGCTACAGGCTGAAAGTTGCCTAGACATGGCTTCACTGCTTCCTAGAAATGTACTAGCTGTTCCGTCTTTCTTGAGTTTAAGCTTTTAAGCTTGTGTTCCATGTCATGCCTCGGTGTCATAGATGTCCGCGACAGGTAAAAAAAGTTTTATAATCTGTATTATCATGACCAGCACTTTTCTTATGCAAGCACTATAGCCCATTTCATTGGATTGTAATAGAGATTATTCCACGTACTTTACAACACTTTGTTAAACTAATGGCTCCAAGTAATGAGAAACACTTGTGGACAATGACGTACGCCACATCACTGCAGAAGCTAATCTGGCAAACAAGAATGGCATGCTTTACAAAGTTCCCTTCTGCCTCACAGTAGCTATTTTTAGTTTCTACCTCTCTACGCTTTCAAAAGAAAGGTGTTGCAGTGTTAACAACGAGGTTATAGAATCAACCTCCACAACAATGTAAGCTTTGGTAAAAGAACAGTTAGGCAGTGAGACAACTCACTTTGGTACACTTCTGAGGGCTTTGGAAGCAAATTTTGCAAAGAATTTTCGTGCCCACGTAGCTCTGATTTGACAAAGACTAATGAACTGCTTGGCTTAGCGCCTTGAAGAACGCCGTTTTGTCTGGCCTTTTAAGAATCAATACAAAATGCATGGGAATTTTCTTCTTACGTATAGTAACGCATACCATACAACACAAACAGTGACACCTGGTGTCACGCGACATGTGCTTTTCGACGAATTTGGCATATCTGTTCAAGTGCAAGACGAAATGTGTACAAGCACCCCCAAATTGCAGAAGCGTGACTTGAAGGGCAAGTTGGTACTGGTACGAGATACTGAGGGGGACACAGCGCGAAAGCGTGACGAAAAAAAAAGAATTGCCAGGCAAAATAAGCATTGATGAATTGTGCGGAAATCCATTACACCACAAAATTTATAGGTGAATAAAAAAGGACTAAAGCCATCACATGCACATGAAGACGAAATGGAAGCAGAACCCCCAATACCTGTGCTGTTTCAGCAGCACGTGGATCAGTAGAGAAGCACGAAGCACGTCTTGCATCGCCGGCTTCTTTTCGGGCCACTCGTAGCCCTCAAGCACGAGCTCACCCCACATGTACTCCGACAATTCGATGCAGCTCCCGGCGAGAATGCCGTTCCACAGCTCCACATCGGACAAGATCCAGCAGGGCTTCTCGTTGGGCTCCCACGTGCAGGGTCGTTCGAAACACACATCACTGTGCAAGCTTCCACCGCTATGGCCATCTGCATCGTCACTCCCAGCCTTCGCCCGTGCCACTGAAAGTGGTGAGTGACGTGCAACTGGTATTTGGGACAGAACGTAACGAGTGCTTTCGCGAACAAGCCGGCTCTTGTGTGTCAATTGATCTACCATTGTGACATTTACAACAATCACTATGTTCATTGTGGTACATACACTCGATGCCTGCCAGCATGAATCTGGAATTTAAGCTCACTCACACGAAAAATGAATAGTCAACTACCCGTTTGTGGCACAAATCCAAGAGGAAATCCATGCGAATTTCTCAGAAACTGAAGCTTTTTCAGCTGCCAAAAAATTGGTGCTGGTCCGGGGATGAAGACAAATTACTGATTTGCTCGTTTATTCCTTTGCATTGCTAATTTTTATTGCTTGTAAGTTCAGACATGGTGAACAAGAACTAAAAAACTTCAGCGAAGCATTAGTGCGGCCCATACACGTAAAAGAGATGCGGCTCAAGCGGGGTTTCCCGTGCCACCCCCACTACAGGCACCTCACAAGACTATACCGTGTGTTCACATTTAGTTCACAAGTAGTGTATGCGCACTGTCTTGTAGCAAAAACACGTTGACCTTTTTGTTTAAGTATGTAGGCAAAGACTGTAGAATTTTTCATCATCATCTTATAGGCCTGTTTTGTTCATGGCCTGCTGTTTGAAGGCTTCGTTCGAGTCTCAATCATCTAGAGCTTGTGCTTTTAGTGCGAACTGAATAAATTGTACTTCAGCAAGCTTCTTAATTTCAAGATTTCATCTGAGTGTCTTTCTCTGCCGGATGTCATTTGGCAGTAATCATCTTGCTCTTACTGGTGCTCCGGTTGCCTGTTCGACGCATCACTGGACCAGCCGAGGTCTAGTTCTCCGACTTGATGTAAACCGATACGCAAAACCCCCGCTGGCCGTCAGACCAATCTGTAATCCTCCGATATTTTACTGTTACTCTATTTTACGTTCTATTCCAATGTGGTTTTTTCTCTTATTTTGGTTTTTATTGTCTAATTTAACACCACATGTTAGAACTGACAACATGTCAGTACTTGCAGTCAGCGTGTATAAACTACAATCTCTTTGAATCAGTGATATTATCTGCCCGAAAATAAAGGTGAAACATGACACGACGCACTTGGTGCAAATATAGTCAGCACTGGGTAAATGGTCTGACATCTCGAGATTGTAATATAAATCGATTATATTACGCAAAAACTGCATATAATACGCAAGAACGTCGAGATTTATGTGTCCCTAAACGTGGGCTGCATGTACGAACAGCATGTTCAGCCTGATGTGCTGGCGCTTGAGAAAGTCACAAACTACGCCGAGAAAACGTGGTCAGTTCCACATTGCTTCGCCATCCAGCGCTTGCGCTGCAGGTGACTGCGCGGTAAATATTGCTCAGGAGAGACGAACGAACAATGTTGTAATTACGATGTTTGCACGGTCAGAGTAATTGGGGTAGAAACAATCAAAATCTTCCACTTCGTCCTCTAGGTTACCGGCGCATAACATTAACCTCCGGTGGCGAAGGAACCCACATGGTGCAGCCGAAGAAAGAGGGTAGTGGAAATGTCCACTATACACGTTTGTTGGTGATGTGCGGTGTACGATAAGGCGTCAGACGGACAACAATAATGATGTCGGTGCGGGGTTGAGTGGATGAGGTCGAAGACAGTTTTAAAGTCCATAGTGTTTTTTGGGGACCTTCGACGCAAATATTTCTCGTCCGTCCGTCTGTGCGTCTGTACATTTGCCTCTTTGTTCACCCTTAACGGTACCCTAAACAGCACCAAATTGACCAATCTTCGAACGGCCGACCCGACTCCGAACGGCCGATCCCATCCGCAGCGCCCACCAATATTGTTCAAGGTTCAGCGTTCATACTTGTGTGATTGTCAATTAAAAAGCAATTATTGCGCATATCTGCATGACAACATGACAAATATATGTATGTGTATTTTTACTAGAAAAGGCATACATAAGTAACTTCAAGTATCATGGCCTTTATAACGCTGCGCTGGCCATGCAACGCTTGCAAGTAATGGCAAGTGTTTCCAACGCTTTGCTAAGAAACACGGTGGTGGCACCTACCCGTCGATTTGCGTTCTACAACTTGTCACCTCTGAGACAGGCGCGCACGGCGCGCGCCCCGTTTTTCAGGATAACTGCCAGATAGTGCTCATGTCTCACATGTGACGTGACTTGATGTGCTCATTCGCCTCCGCTGCACGCTCGGGACACTAACGCAGCGCCTCCAGAATACCATTCACCGATCTTCTTGCGCAGAACATCAAATAAACGTTTTATTCACTCTCCCGACTCGACGATAGTTGTGGTGTAATATGCAGATACAGGGCCAATTTTTTTCAATTTCATACGTGACGTTGGTCACTTAGTGGCGCACGCGGTATGGTCCTATATACTGGGACAGTAACTTCTCCGAAAGCCCAACACGGCGTGCTGGAGACCACAGGGAGACAAGAGATCCCGAGAGAAAGTGCGCGTTTCGATGACGGCTGCCGTAATGAGATTGTTGTCCCGCTTGCGAGTCAGTCAATCGAACGCGCGCACATTGATATGCATGGTCGGTGCGGGCTTTAGATTCTTGAAAGTATTCAGTAGGTGGATACGCCGAAGGAGGCATCGTGTTCACATGCAATGCTGTATTTCGGCCAAATAAAAAAGGCGTATAGCTGGCCTGCTCCTGCAGTGGTGTGTTACAGGCGAAAGTGTAAAAAAAACGCGATGCTGCACCCAACTCTGGTGATCGGCAGACACGTATATTGCCTGCATGTGTAATGGTTCGCTTTGTCCGCTCCGTGCACATAGTAGTTAGCTTATGCTTGGTCGAACAAGACGTTAAATATCATTGATGACCCTCGAAAAAATGTACCTGGCATGGTCCATTAGGAGCTCCCGTGGTGCTCTGTGCTGCAGGATGGCGTTAAGGAGCAAGAAATCCGCAACGTCAGTCATGCAACTGCTGGGAATTTGTGAAGCCAGGCATAGGCAACTGACCAAGCTATTCCAGGCTGGCATGATAAATAGGTTCTTATGGGACGTCAAGGGCTCAAAGAAGGCCAGAAAGCAGTAGTGTTGACTTATTCCGGCACGACAAAGGTCGCACGAGGTCAAGTAACGGGGTACCGACCTATACAATGCTGGCCAGTAGAACCGATGGCGCGTACGAGCATGGGTGCGGAAAACATTAACGTCACCCGCCGTCAGCCCGTCATGAAGCTGGGCCAGAACAGATATACGAAGGTTTACCGGTATCGCAAGTAAGAGATCAAACACCGTCAGGTACCAAATCGCAACGAAGAAAGGTGCAGTCACGTAACACAAAGAGCCTAAGCGAGAAATCAGGAGTTAGGGAGTTGACGCTGTCAGTTATCTTTCTAAGAGCCTGCTCACGGCGTTGCTCAGAAGAAATGTTGAAAATGTCATTCATAATGAGCGCAGACGGAATGGTATTATTCACTGAAGGATCTGGTGGGTCTACAGGATAGCTGGACAGGCAGCCGGCACCTTTATGCAGGCGGGAAGTCTTGTAGCCGACACTGAACATCAACTCTTGAAGTCTTAGTGCCCAACAACCAAGGCGACCAGAGAATTACTTGAGGGAAGACAACCAGCAGAGGGCGTGGTGTTCACTTACAATGGTGAAGGTTCTGTCATACAGATATGGGTGGAATTGTCTGACGGGCCAAACAAGAGCGGGGTACTCTCTGCTCTTGAATAATTTCACTCAGCTGTGAAGGGAAGGCTGCTGGCGTACGTAAGCAAGGGCGCGATCCTGAACACGTCAGTTTTGATCGAGCACAGCGCCGGTGCCAAGACCACTGGTATCGGTACCAACTTCGGCAAGGTGTATAGAGTCATCGAAATGAGCCAACACAGAGGGCTTTGAGCAGGACGTCAAGATGAGAAAAAGCGGATGCTTGCTGATGACCCCAAGAGAAAGGAATGTCCTTTTAGAAAGGGCTTGATAGGGGCGGTGAAGTGCCTGCGAAAACTTAAACGAAAGGCGAAAATAAGAGCACACGCCAAAAAAGAACGAGCGAACATCCTTGGAAGAACGTAAAATAGGGAAGTTGGTGCCGGCGAGTATTTTTGCTGGATGGGGTACAGGTACTGGAACAGGGAAGTGGGCTCACTCTTTAGTGAAGGCTTTGTGGTAGAGTATCTCCGCAAACATGCCAATTTCATTTGTTCCCGGCGGCGTTTGCGGGGCGCAGCACGTAAGATATTGACATGCTTCTTGGATTCTGAGCCATGCTGCGGCATCGGAAGAACTACTGTTTCGCGCCTCTGTGCCAAACACGCTACGTGTTTGTGAAGAGTGGGCCGAAGCTGTCGTTTAGCGTCCCGAAAGATCGTAATAGGCGTGAAGAATGTGAGAATGCGCAAGGAGTGGACACCACTCCTTACAGGTTTCCTGGGAGACACCACTGCATGCGCGATCAATCGGTATGTGGGGGTCCGAAAACCACAATATGATTATGAGACGCAGTCAAGTTATCACGCGCTATGTTTTAGGGCTCAGTTATAATCCTTGTGCGCTCATCTGTGTGTTTTTAGCCACACCTCTGCCGTCAAAATGATCTTCACATCAACTTCTACTGACGTGTTGTGCCACAGAAACATCATTGCCGTTGTGAACCTGTCTACGAATCGCACTCGTATTACAATCCATCGTGAATCAAAAACTCGTCCTTTTAACCATTTTGCCAAGTCTTTAGGTTTGCAAGCTTACGTGAAAAAACACATAACGATGAGATTGATTTGATTGATTGACATCTGTAGTTTAACGTCCCAAAACCACCATATGATTATAAGAGGCGCCGTAGCGGAATTCTCTGCATAATCGCAACCACTGGGGTTCTTTAACGTGCACCCAAACCTGAGCACATGGGCCTACAGCACTTTCGCCTCCTTCCAAAATGCACATAAAGATGACATAACGAGAGTAGGTGCGCCTTACCAGTCTTGCCGCGCCGTTTTTTGGAAGCACTGGAGGAAGTAGAAGAAAAAGAGGGTGGTTTTTGGCTAGGGTTGGGCTTTCTGGCATCCAAAGAACGATGGAATTCTTCGAAGATGGAGGTAACATCACGAATACTCGGCTTAGAGGCTACGCACAGGTTCTGAAGGTGCGAAATGTAGGGACGAGTTATGATACTGATGTCTGCACTCTGCGCTGATGGTGACGTCATGCCGCTGAAAAAAAAAGCACATACAGGTCACAGGCCATGAAGCAGATAAAATGGACGAAATTGTCAGGTTTTTGCGTAGTTGTGAAATCCAGCCGTCACTCAGCTAAATAAAGAGCGAACTGTACAGCAAACGGGTTTTAGCATTATAAAAAGTTTTGGGCTCGTGTCGCAGTGTGATAAGTACTACACAAAACCCCCCTCAAAAGAAGGTTGTAAGGTGCGTATATGAATAAGATGGTTGTGACCTCATTCATTCATTCCCAGATCCTGCTCGAATTTGATTTATATGCGAGTTTATATGCAGCTGCTAGATTAGTTCAGCACTTCAGGTGTTTTTATATCTAGGTGGTATCGTAGGTGCCAGAATTCGCGTTACCAGCGTGTCATCTTGCGACGAAAAAATTCGAGGCACTGTACTTGTGTTTCACCGATGTTCATTGCTACTTTTCAATACTGGGACATATGAAATAAATAGCGAGGCATTCACGCAGAAGCATGACTTTGAACGCATATACGCATGACACAGGAACTAAATTCACCACCACACCACGCACAGAAAGTGAACTCTATCAATTAAACTACAACGCCACCAGTTGTCTCTTGTTCTGGTGGACAAACAGACAAACAGACAAAAGTGCTGGCAGACAGACCAAAATTTTTGCTTTTAAGTTCTCCAAGAAAGACTATCGTCTTTAATAAGGATAGAAACGGGCAGCGCGCACTGTGCCCGCTTTGCTGGCCTTTAATCCGGTAGCGGCAGTGACCAATCAGCCAGCCATCGATGACAGTGAAGAAGTGGAAAGGAGGCCATTGAATCACGTGTTCAAACGTGGCAACGCCCGTTCGCGCTTCAGAAAACCACCTACAGGGACAGTTCTCCAGCTACCTATAGTATTTGCTTGGGCAGCAGAATATTTGAGAAAAAATTGGTGAACAGTTGGCAACGCGTGTATTTACTTATTGCAAGTGTACTTCACTACCTTCGCGGCATATTTTTACTATAGCTAGCAGAGAGCAAAGCTTGAAACTTTTGCCGCTTGTAAACTGGAATGCTTTTCTCGCCTTTTTATCCAGGTAACTTCTAAGCCACATACATTGCTAGACCTCTCCTAAACGCCACCGTATATCTTGCAGTACCCATGGCAGTGCTTAGGAAATTTTAGAGCAACCTTAATACTGTCGATCACATTGGAATAAGTATTTCCTCCTGTAGGACCGCGGTAAGAATGGTGGCGTAGCAGATTTTGGTTTACTTTGATTTACTGCGTGCGGTAAGCTTCGAGTGGCACACCAGCCATTGCGCTGCATTTGCTCCAGCCAGCGGTATTACCTTGATGGCACTCAGTCGAAGCGTGTGCCACCAGTTTAGCCCTGACCGCACAGACACGGCGGCGGCCGTATGGCACCCCATGAAGTGCAGCAGCGCCCGAGTCTACCGATCGTTTCGAGTTCCTGTTAACTAAAAAAAGGGAAAGGAACCAACCCCCACGTGGGCCCGCTTGCATTTATGTTGTGAGTGTGTGGGCCTGCCGCCGCGCAGAACTCTTCAGAGACGAGAACAGGACACTGAATAGCCTATCTGTCATTTCAAGACTCGGCGGCGACTGACTGTCGGTGGCCGCGAAGCGCGAGCCTCAAGCCTGCCCGTGTCCACAGTCATCTACCATCAGTGCGTTCACCGCTGCTGCTTGCATATATAGTATGTAAAAGTTACACACGCAGCTGCCCATAAGCAATCGTGACGTTGCCTTTCACGGTGTGAGAGGGGGAAGAAAGGGGGCAAAGGTTTGTTGCAGCGTTCACCCTACCTACTAAGTTGATTGTAAGCAGCCTTCCCCCAACCTCCAAGGTTATTGAGCGGAGGGGTCAGCCGCCTTCGCATGAGCACGCCTGTGCCTTGCAGATGCCAGAGTTACAAGGACATTGTAACGTGCCATCACTAAGTTCATTTATTGTGTACGTACTCTCACGAGCTTTACGCAGGGGCCACAGAGATGTGAGTAGCGGAATGGACATCTATTTGAAGGAAGAAAAAGATGTGGCTCTGTTCGGTAGCTGTTTTTGTGTAGTGTTCGATTTGTGCTCTTTTATTGGACTATTATGCTAACATCTATTTCTCCCCGCTATGCCAGCAAGAAGTCGGGTGAAGACTTCGAGAGCTCGGTGCCTTACAGGTACGAGGTTTCTTTATCAAAGACTTGGCTAGTACGCGACGCCAACGGTGGTTGGTAGCCATCGCCACGAGCCTTATGCTCGTCCAAGTTTGTTAACCCGCATGAGTGGTACTGCCGGACACAATGAAAAGCCTCGGCGCCTACAGGCGTGCCCAAACATCATAAAGCCGGCCCATTTGCTCATTCACAACTGTGAACTGGCTCCAGCGAGCACAGCAGCAATGGAAGATGAGGAAGCTGGGAGCAAGAAGCTTCGCTTAGAAGAGAATCTTTTTCGACGATAAAATGTCAACACATTACCTAAGTGATGAAAAAGACATGGGCGAAGATGAACCATTTACGTTGGTTGCATATAAGAAGAAACGAACTGACAGCATCCTAGTCGTCTTTCGTCCAACAGCTGAAGGCGCTAGCTTCTGGAAAACATGTGCCTCTGCATTATTCAGATGAGCTCCTAGAGTACTGAGAGATGCAGGGGTTATACCGGTGCAACGGCAAATGAAATACAACTGCTAGGAAGATGGAGTAGTAACGTTGCGTCCGATTCACTCGGTGATTCTGAATTTTTGAGATGACCGCCTGCCACAGAACGAGCGCTCAAAAAGAGCGCGCCACCAACTCCTCGCGACGAAACGCCGGAGTGACGCCGCGAGGTCAACGATAAAAGAAAAAGAAAAAAGAAAACAAGCTCCCCGAGCACGCTCCCTCTCCCCGCGGAAGCGTGGCTTCGCCGATGAACCTCCTCACCCCACAACGGCGGCCAAGCAAGCCCTCGATTTTTCTAGATGGAAAGGGGCGTGGTCATACCGAGTTGAGTCATCTGCCGCGGAGGGCATTCCAACCGTCTCACCCTCTCCCCAGCCTTCGCTGCGTATCGCGCCGACAAAATGAAGAGAACCTTCTGGAATCTCGCGCGGAAGGTATTTAATCGAGCAGCCGAGACGAGAGAGCAGGAGAAGCCGGAAGTTAGCGCCAGAGCGCGTAGGGATTCCGCCGTGTAGTCGGCGAAGGTTTTTGTCCGTGGAGACAAAGCAGGAGAAGAAGATGATTTCCACCTGAAGGGTGACGACTCGAGCTACAGGCAAGAGTGTGTGTTTACCACTATCGAGCGAAGACGCGTGGCAACAGCTGCGTGTGTGAAGCAGACGGGTTTCCGGCGAAGAAGTTTGAAGCTTGGAGAGTGGCCAATTGAAGACGCGAAATTTCCTTGAAGAGAAACTTCGGGGTCTGCGGAACGACAACAACGCGGGATTTTGAGTGAGTGATTCTCGGAAGAGTATCATCCAGACTTTTGTTCCAAGAACTTTGGACTGAATAGGTTTTTCTATCTCTTTAGTCTTTAAGTGTCTTGGTTGTTCAATGCATACGACTGCATTGTAGTGCGTATTGTTGTCTGTGTCCGTTGTTTCGAGTGTGGCCGATTGTACTGTGTAGTACGTTGTTTGATTGGTGACATATTGTATGCAACAATTGTGGAGTGTGCATACTTGTGTATTGTTTTTTGATCTGCCATTATTGAGAATATTATTTTGTGTTGTTTATCAATTCTCGGCTCTGACTTTTTCTTTGGGCCACAGCCGGCGTCCGCTGGCGCGCCAAATAGGACCACTTCTAAGCTGTCCACGCTTTCGTGGTGCGGTTCGGGGGGCCGATATCTCGGCCCTTGGAATTAGCCCGTCGATCGCCTCCCTAATTAACGGGACCTGTGTGACACCGCCCGATTCCAGGAAGCATCTACTTAGAATTCACCAGTCCCCCAGTGGAAGAATATCTTGGTCTAGCACTTCGGTGCTATAACTGCCAGCGATTCGGACACATGGCGAAAAGTTGCCGTAACACACGCCGGTGTAAGATCTGCTCAGAAGAACACCACCATAAGGAGTGCAAGTAAGTTCTTCAGCCTAGATGTGCGAACTGTGCAGGTAATCACGCTTGCTCATATTCAGGCTGCCCGCAAAGTAAAGCTACTGCAAAAATGCGTCGGCATGAGCTTATCCATGGAAGAAAACCGCGCCCCAATGAACCCTCTCCAAACATCGATATTGTTCAACCTGTACGTGATCACACTGTAACAACAACAGCCGACAAACACGCCAAGAGAACGCCAAGAGAACCGCCAAAAGCACACCCGAGAGGCCACTCACGAGAAGTACATTCAAGTAACCCAACCTACGCGTCAAAGCTGCGAACGCCCACGCGACCTCAGCCGCAAAGTAGCGCAACCAACAGCGCCAGTGTTCACCCCAGCTACAAAATCGAAACGTTCCGTCGTTCTCAACAGGCGTCAAACTGAACTATTCAATGGGGACCGTGCCTCTGCATCAGTCATGCAATTGATTCTACCAATGCTTTTCGCAGCACTTAAGGCAATCCTGTCTGCTCTACCGGAAGCAAACAACCTGCCAGAAGTAAAAATCTTGCTGCCTCTAGAAGCTCTATTGTGTCAACAATCCGGATCAAACCTGTGACAAGTAACATATGAATAAGCGCTATAAAGATGTCTCCATATACCAGTGGAATGCCGATAGTCTTCGAAGAAAGTGTTCTGACTTCCGTAAACTCCTTTTGCAATATAACTTTCCAATACTTTGCATCGAAGAGGCAGGAATGAATGATGATTTCCGCTTCTTCAACTACGTGATATATAAGTCATCTCGTCGAAGTGGTCCTAGCAGAGTGCATTTGTGCGTCAGAAAGACCTACCTTTTCACCAAGTTCAGTCAAGGGATCAGACTTACCGGAATTTGTCGCTTGCAAAGTATTCTTTGGTGCGTAACAGTGATCAATTTTTACCTACAACCGTCAAGCCGCATTTCGGTGGAAGAGCTAACAAATATCTTCAATATTTCCAATTCATATACATTTATGTGTGGAGACTTTATTGTGCACAACATAATCTGGGGTAGTGATTGATGTGATGCACGTGGGAACATTGTTTAGTGTGCCGCAGACAAATGAAATTGGACAATTCTAAATGACGGCTCTCCGACTTTTTTCCGATGGCATAATTACTCGAGTTGCATCGATGTAACTATGTGTTCCCAAGATCTAGTTTATGGTGTGGGATGGACAACGGATGTATAAACACGTGGGAGTGACCATTTCCCCATTCTTATAAATCACCCCTACTTGCGAAATAACGACATCAGACGCTAGAGCAAACTGACGAACTGGAAAGCTTTTCGGTACCGCCTAACAAACCAAAATAGTGAACTCACGACAGTTGAAAGTGAATTTCTGCAAATTATTTCGAATAAATGTACAAAGAAAGTCCCAATTCCAAAAAAACTATGCTGCAGTCGATGGTGAACATGAACATCTAAGAGCCATCAGACGACTTTCAGAAAGGGCGTATCGACATCGACGCCGCGGAAGTTTAGAAGTGTACAAAAACGCACAAAAAATCCACAGTGTAATGTGTAGATGACTAGTAAAATTAGTAAAACGACGCTGGTGCGATTGCTGTGGCACACTTTCTCCCCACACACCTGTTCCAAGAATTTGGCTTGTAAATCGAGCATTTAGTGGCCCTGTATCACAGAGCTTCCCATTTTGTGCTCTTGCTGTAGCCTTGAATAAACCGGAAGTTGTGTAGCAGATGAAGTTTGTCAACTTCTCAGTAGGCCTGCCGCATCACAATATGCCTTATTTGATAATTCTGTCGCGTTAGCCAGCCAGAAAATAATGCTTGCTTTTGTGCCCAGCATCCTCAACTAGACGCTGTATTTACGTTAAGCGAGCTGCATTGGGCTATAGCATCATGTCGAAAATTGGCCTCTGGACCGGGCGGCCTTACGGACAATATGCTAAAGAACCTTGGACCCACAGGCACAACTATTCTCTTAGATATTTACAATAATCTATGGATGCAAGAAATTGTACCCGAGCCTTGGAAGTTTGCTCGCATCATTTCGATCTTAAAGCCGGCAAAGAAGCCCTTGAACTTGAATCCCCCCATCCAATCAGTCTGACAAGCTGCCTATGTAAGATAATGGAAAAAATTATTGATGCACGACTTCAGTGGTGGTGCGACAGAACTGGTGTATTCTCCAACTACTTAACAGAGTTTAGGAAACATATGCACAACGGATGCAATAATGAACAGTAACGTATGTGCAGCATGAACGCGCTTGTGGTAGTTTGACGGCCGCAGTGTTCTTAGACATCAAAAGGGCATTTGACACAGTCAGTCACACTCATGTTCTGCTGAGTATGTTGGAACTCGGAGTGTCCGGCAGGTCCTTGCGGTGGGTATCTAAATTTTTATCAGGTCGCAAAATATTCATTCAGACGAGCGAAGGTAAAAGTGTGGAACATGACGTCAGACAGGGAGTGCCACAAGGAAGCGTACTCAGCCCTTTTTTTCAACTGTGTTATAGCTGATTTATCTAAAAGACTGCCTTCCAGGTTGAAATACTCCTTATATGCAGATGATGTGAGAATTTGGGCATCTGGCACGGAGATACGGTTAATTCAGATTGCATCGCAAGACTGCATAAATATTGTCAACAACTTTTTAAAAGAAAGAGGACTGATTCTATCGCACGCAAACACAGCTGTGTTGCCTTTCACCCGTTAGAAGTTAAAGAACTTCAATCCCAATTCAGAAGGAGAACCACTAATGATTGTGACACAACATCGGTTTCTCGGGGTAATACTTGATAGGCAGCTATCATGGCCACCTCACATAAATAAACTCGAAAACGAGGTGATTACGCCAGTGAATATACTCCGCAGAATTGCTGGGACATCATGGGGCGGATCTGTATCAACCATGCTCGCTGTTCACAATGTTTTAATACGACAAAAAGTTGTATATTCTGCAACAGTCCTACACGGCCTTCCCACACTTCAGAGGAATGACTTCAAAGACTATCAGCTAGTTGACTGCGCGTCTGCATAGGTGTTCCACGAGTGACGTCCAGCAGCCTTGTCATAGCAAAGACTCGACAACCACTCTTTCCGGTCATGAGGACAATCAAAACATGCCGCCATTTTTTTCGCTTACAGACGCAGCACAAGGACCACCTATCGGCACTGGAGATTTTACGAAGGAATAAAAGCAATGTTCATAAAGATGTACAGAGTAATGTACATATATTACCAAGAAATGAATTTTGGAGCTCTTAAATGAACTATCCACAAGGGCTGCTTACAATACCCAGCATTGAATTCTCAGTGGATGGCATTATCAGAAAGAGAGACATGTTCATACAAGCTGCTCAACAACTAGCACTTTATCAGATACACAAGCGGTATCCAAGGTACATGCACATTTACACAGATGGATCAAGTATTACAACGTCTTCAACATCGGCATTTATTATACCACAGCTCAATATTCAGGAATCGTTTAAATTATGTCGTATGACGTCATCTACTACAGCTGAGCTTTTCACTATTATGTGTGCTATAAAGTTTATGAACTCGGCAGCAGACACTAGAAAATGGGTACTTTTCAGTGACTCACAGGCCGCATTCAGATCACTCTCAAGTACAAACACGACAGCAAAAAGTGATAGTATGACATACGAAACGCTGAAAGAGCTCACCACAGCAAACAAGGCGCAACGTGAGATCAAATTCCAGTGGATACCTGGTCAATGTAGCATTCCTCGAAAAGCAGCTGCCGATGAAGCAGCACGACAAGCACATCATATAGACGTTACTGTTTATTTACCAATAACGAAAAATGAATCGCGTAGTATTATAAAGGCCACAACTTTCAGAATGAGCAATACTGCTTGGTATGACTAAAGTAGAAAAAGCTGTGACTTATATCACATCAATTCATTTATTCAATTCAAAATACGCTGGTATTAGAAGTATGGAAACTAATTCAGTGATTGAGGCTAGGAACCGCATACACAAAACATTTTTTGCACAATATTAGCAGACCTGAAACTCCCAAATACGAATGTGGCTTTACAAATGAAGACGTATGTCACCTTCTCATAGACTGTCCACATCATGGCACGCCGAGACGCCGTCTTAAATCCAAACTGTTGGCATTAGAGCGCAGACCGTTTAGCATGAAGAAACTTCTGAGCCCGTGGCCAACTGGAGTTTTACAGTCACACGCTTTAAAAGCATTAACACGTTTTTTACAAGACAGCGGAATTGCTGACAAGTGCTAAGAAATAACGAACTTTAATTTGTATAACACATGTACTTATTATGTGCAGTATCATGTGACACCCATCATGTGTGTGTTGTGAAGTGAATGACGTGTCTACTATTACGTACACACGAGCAAATATATCTTCATAAGGACCAGACGTGTGCTCTGCTATTTTGTGCTGCGCGAACCGAATATTAACGGGGGACATTATCAGAGACTTCATTTGTTGACTTTCGAACATTCCCTTATCATTATGTTGTGATATGTGCGTACAAGTGTGTCTTTGGATATCTGTGTCTTAGTGTTCCATTTTCCATGCACTGCTTTGTGTGTTTCACTTGAGATACGTGTTCAAGTTTCACTCAACAGCCAAGGAATAGCCGGGGCCATAATGGTGCGCCAACATCTCCGTATATATTATATTGTTAAAAAAACATCCATTCATGGCGCGTATGGCCCAAGAAGGCCTGTTTGTTTCGAAAAATGTTCACATCCCGGTAAGTATACGCCCTGTACTTAACAAAAGCCCGAAATCTACTCGCGAACCATCTCTGCCGGCTCACGAATCGCTGGCATTGAACAGACGAAGGGGTGGGAAAGCTGATGCAGAAGCTAACGACGGCGAGGAACTTCTATTAAAAGGGTAGGAAAGTGTTCCGTTTTACATCACAAGGATCCTGCGGCTGCTGCTCTTTTTTTATTTGAAAGAAATATATTTTCGTAGTGCGAAGGGAACGTTTCAGAAGGAAGAAAGAGCAGAGAGATAGTACAGAGCTCTCTGCTCTTTCTTCCTTCTGAAACGTTCCCTGTGCACTAAGAAAGTATATTTCTTTCAAAAAAGCAATACCAACCAGTCGAAGTAGCCACCCTTTTGCTGTCTTGTTTTTTAAGCAAAACAGTATGTGCCTGCCTAAAACAGGTAACGTTGGTGGTTTCATAGAATTGCATGCAGATTCGTGCAGTTTCAAGAAGAAAAAAGGCAATCGACAAGAACGTCAGGATAAAAGCTCGTGAAACAAGGGGGAAATGCATGGTGGTGGCAATATGCAAGGACTTCGACCTTGATGAACTTGCCTGGTCGGTTGGAAATAGCAAAAACTACGCCCTGTCTGTTTGCGCTCTGATCCATTCTCGTTATTTCGTTGAGGGAAAGAGCCACGGCTATATAAGATCTAGTGGAACACAGTGGTTCTGCAACAGCAACTCGGTTTTCAGTTGCTTTTACACAAGGAGACTGGCTACAACCTTGCTAACTACCCTTTATTGTGAAACGTCCCGCAAACACGTTGAAGCGAATGTTTAAGGCGTGCTTCACATTCAAGCACGACCACCACAAATGTAGCAGCAACAGCTGTCCCACTGAATAAAAAAAAAGTTCATGCGCATGCATCTCTTCCTTATGAACGTTGATGTGGCACTGCTTTTCCCCGATGATGTAATACGAATTTCGAAAAATATGTAACCATCTGCATTCGATACACTGTTCATCATAACTGCATTGCGTTCTTTAATGTATCCACAGTAGTAGATAGGTTGGCTTGTTCGCCATTCAGTATTTCACACATATTAGACAAATACAAGAGCTCTAGCAGATAGGCACAAAAAAAAACAGTGATATGTGCCTTCAGTCGTCCACCTACACATTATGTTAAACTTTATGCAACACTCAGCTTCAATTATGTTGCGAGTAATGAAGAGTCACCAAAACAAAAAAAAACAGTGACAACTTTCTGCGTATCTGCCTGTTACCTATTTATCTTCCACAATATTTATGCAGACTCAGACATCTATTCTCCGTTCTTGGATATAAAACATAAGCTATTACCGCTGAATGACAGCAGATATGTAATATTTAACGGACAAGAACTCCGAATAGAGAACTTAAATCGCTCCGAAGTCGAGTGGCGTCCGACTTCACGCTGAGAGACTCTTCATGTGAGTTTTGCCAAGTGACCACTTAAAATAACCACTTCGTAATTTGTTTTCTTCCCTATCTATAAAGTTCTACTGTGCCAGACCTCAGGCACCATTCTATGAAATGAATTTTACCGCCGTGGCCTGATGCTGTAGGTGATACACAAGGCAATGCTTGTTTAGTAAAATGCGAGCTGCGAAAAAGTGCCTTTGCAAATCAGGTAGGCTTTGTCGTTTCTAAACTTTTTAGTTTACAAAATAGAGCATGTGTTTTATGTACGCTCAAGTCAATATTTTATAAGCCCATTGGCGGGGGTAGATATCGTTCGGATTTCACAACGAAAACTCGCTCCCCCCTGATACGCCCACCTTGCCCTTTGTTGGTTAGGGTAATACATTTCGAACAAAAAGGATTGCATTACTGCGGTTTCGCGTGAGCAAACTCTAATTTTTACTCATCCAAGACAAGAGATAATGCAGAAAGCACACCTTCAAATCTCCTGAGATATTAGTTCACAATAAAGCGGTAATCTTGGTTGCACCCGAAAGTCTTAGGCTTACCTTCAATAACGAGCGATGAACGGCCCTTTTGTGACGCGGCTCCCTCGAATGTATGGCAAAGCGCGCAAGTGGCATGAATTTGAGGACAGCAGAGTTTCCCAGCTTCAGCTGTGACGTGCTACTCGATGCTCAAAGCGGTCAAATTCATAAATGGACACTGACTGGTTGCAGCTATCACGCCCGTGAGCAGTAATCTGCATCAGCGACACCTATAGGCGTCACACGTATACCACTGATTCCTAGCCCAACGCAGCCACCACATGGTACAGCGCACCAAACGGAAAGACTGCACATCTTTTCTTATACGAGGATTACACTCGACATAGATGATTCGGCGACCAGAAGATCGATAGAAGAATGACCATTACAATGTTGAAGTCGGTGACGGCGTAGCGTTTTTTCACAAAAAACTATAAGCAACCTGCCACCATCGTTGGCAGCTATGCTCATATGGCTTATGGCTTTCGACTGTTGACTGGAGTCACGGGATGAACTCCCAGCCGCGGCGGCCAGCATTTTCGACAGAGGCGGTTAAAGTGCGCCGCAAAGAAAGCAAGGAAGCGTAAATTTCCGTGGCCTTGAACTATGGAGTTCCTCATAATCATAATTGCAGGAGCACTTGTCTCTCTTTTTCTTCACAACAGAGTTGAACGCACAAAAGCTGCTAGCAACGTTCCGCTGAGGCCGCACCACCTTGCTCTGATTATTCCGTAAAGATTGCGCGAACAGTGCGGTTTATTCTACAACATTCGCAAGCACCAGTCGATGCCGCATGTAAAAATGTCGATGCAGCTTACCACAGATCAGTTTAACGACGGCAGACGTCCGTTTCGCATTCACCAGTGTACAGCGTGCATTGCTTGCTGTAGTTTTTCCTTTCATTTACCGGCCACAAGTTCGAACAAATAAGGAGTTTTTTCTCGAATACGCCGACTGCTGCTTTCGCCTATAGGCCACAACACCATGACAATATCGTGGTTTTCCGCCGTTAATCATGAACAATTAGTATTATAAAGAACTTGTGAGCAGCCAGCGCCAGCTATGAGCTGCAAGGGCAGCATGGGTGCGTCACTCGGAAATTCGCAGCATGTAAAGCCCTCCATTACCGGAGAAGGCGAGAGTTTACTACAAACTTGGTACTCTATTAAGGTATTATGTATAGTGGAGCGAACTTCCAGCACAACATATTAGCCCAAAGTGTGAAATACGCGAATTAAGTTACATTCTTATTCTCAATTCTGGTGTTTTTCTCTCTGTCCCTCAAGTTTTTTTAACTCACGTGCTGTTGTACTGCTCCCGGGATCGACTCACCCTTGGCGATAGTCGATGATTAATTCGACGTCACTGTGTGACAACTTCGGATGCTGTCACGTTCACTCGAGTGGTCCTCGAGTGTTTGTTTAATTGTTTTCAGATTGTTTTCGCAAAGAAGTATGAGTAATTTATAATGGGTGATTTAGCAAAGTAAGCTAGGCAAGTTGGGGAGTCGGCATGCTTAAATTAAAAAAAGACATGAAGCGTGCCACGTTCAGGCTAAGTAACAAATGAACCATGCGTTGACACACAATTTTGGGCCCTATTCTGTTTGCAAACAACATAATGTCACACATGACCACTTCTTTATACGTTTTACGTCGCCTCTCTCTACTGCACATTTAGATAATGCCGTACGCAAACCCCGGAATTTCTCAGAACATTCATGATTATTTTAGCCTAACCTGTTCGGCTTGAGCATGCAAACACGAACAGCGCAGTTCATCCTCGAACAAGCACGTGGCCACCCGTGATTCACTGCTTACGTCTAAAAGCAGACGTGCCTCACCGCAGATCAGTTGATCGACGGCTGACGCTCTGTTCGCTGCTATCAGTACCAGTGTGCATTGATTTCATTTGATATTCCATTTATTGGCTACAAGATTGGCCAAATCAACAGTTTCATCTTAGACACACCAAAATGTTGCCTTCGTCCACGTCAAGACCCCTATACATACTTAGGTCAAAATGTGACAAGATACGAATCCTTTGAATAGTTTTTCCTCGATTTCTCTTATTTATCCAGCGCGCTCTTCGTGATCTGAATGCATATTTCATTTACGCAAGCAATGAATTCCTAATTTCTGGGTCGGTGCTCGTGTCGTCTGTACCCTAGTTCTTGGCATGCCCCGCGCTGCACGTTCATTAGAACTAGCTAACACTAACTTTTGAGAGACTCTGTATGTAGAAATAACTTCTGATGAAGGGTGTCTACTTGTATATAAAGCGCCGTAGTGCATGCACCCACGAATGTCGAACAGAAAGTGCATCTAATATACAAATGGTCAGCCAGCTGATTTAGTTGCCGTTCTCACTGCGAGCGTTCCGTTATGCATGGCTATTTCCTTCGCTCATTTCTCAGTGAGGTTGCGGAAATTGCAGCCCGAGAACACTTCGTTAGTGATGCGGTACCCAAGATAAACTACACGATACTTGAAGGTAGCCGGTGACACATGTCTACGTAGTCATCTAATGGCTTCACTAATAGAACCTACTATCTCCCCAATGAATTTACACTCTTTTTTTTAGAATTTTTCAAGTGCGAGCGCAATTACAAAAGATTGTCACAGGCTTCAAGCGCTTGATCACTCCTTTCGGGCTAGCGAGTGTGCTCTCTCTGAAACACATATGGAGGGGGGGTGGGGTAAACGGGGCATGCAAAGATGTCGTTTCGTTCACACGTGTCATGGTGTTCGGCACCTCATTTTCTTTCCTTTTTTTCGTAGGAGCGGCTTACCGCCAGAGTGATCAATAGCGTGGGCATCTGGCTGTATCCCGCGGTGGCAACAGCAACTGTGCATATTGCGAGGCTCAGATCGGCCAACTATCATGGGCATAAGGTTTATTTCGTGGTCACTTGGGTTTATGGCATGATTTGTCGACATAAGGGAAGCATTTTTAGCCGTTTTGAATAATACTATTAAGCTTGAGTTCACATGGGCACTGTGATTCTTCGCTCGCGTGTTCTTGGGGCCCTATGCTACTTATCGGCAGATCTGTCTGATTACGCTGAAAAAAAAAGTGTTACAGGTTGAATATTCTGGCCGCTATGCGAATTGTACATCCGGATATGCCGGCTGCTTCAGGCCGCTATATCGCTTGGTTAGGAATGGTAATAGCGCACTAAAAACGAAGACATAAAGAAGGCACACACGCACACACATATCTCACCTGTCAACAGTTTTAAATGCGAAGCATTTCTTAGCCAACTTCGGCGACTTTGAGCGTATCTATCTATCTATCTATCTATCTATCTATCTATCTATCTATCTATCTATCTATCTATCTATCTATCTATCTATCTATCTATCTATCTATCTATCTATCTATCTATCTATCTATCTATCTATCTATCTAGCCGCCTACAACATTTAGCTCTTCTGGGCGTTTCGATAATGGTATAGATACAAATTTGGTGTGCTTTAACATGACCGTATGAAGAACATACATGACTAGACATAACATGAAAATCATCACATGTATGTCATGAATGTCATGATTTATATTTCATGGTCCTGCAGCTCTTGTGATGGTTTCGTTGACATGACATGTTGCAAAACTCGTTCGGTGTTACATGATTGCATGGCGAACACAAGCGACAGATCCTAACATGAAAATATTGAAATGCGTGTCATGTAACAACGTTACTACCTACCACGCTCGTGATGCGCTCGTGGCCGTTTCGCCAGTGTCACATATACCAAACTTGGTATTACAGTACGTAATAGATGGCGAAGGTATGTGACTGGTGCAAACACGATAATCATGAGATGCGTGTCACGCAGCAACATGACTGCATGCCGCTCTCATGATGCGCTGGTGGTCGTTTCGCCAGCTTCACTTGCACCAAATTCGGTGTTACGGGATGAGAATGGATGACGAAGACATGATACTGGCGCAAACATGATAAATATGAGATGCGCGTCATGTAACAAGATGACTACATTATGTGCTCGCGGCTGTTACGCTAGCTTCACATTTACCAAACTTGGTATTACGCGACGCGAACGGACAGCATAAGTAAATGACCCATCCAAATATGATAATCTCGACATGTATGTCATGTAACAACATGACTACATGCCACACTGATCACGTGCTCGCGGATGTTTCCCTAGCTTCACATGTCAATAGATGACGAAGGTATGTGACTGGTGGAAACATAATAATCGTGAGAAGCGTGTTATGTGAGAGCATGACACACTCCAAAGTCAAGGCGCCAATACATTTCGACGTGACGTGGTGCGCCTGCTCGCTGGCGTTCATTTCATCGCGTCACGCCAGTGTTGCCCTGCCAGGCGCCGGTCCTGCCATATACTCGCAGGCACGCGCCGCGCTGTGTTGCTTCGATGCATGCGTGTTTCAGCGCGTCCGGCGTCCCTCCATCACGAAAAGAGGGAGACGCAGTGTTGGCTGGGTACCGTATCAGCGCTATATGCAGCATGTCGCATTTCGCGCCGGTTGCCGTCGGGCCGCACCGACGCACGCTGGTCGCACCTAGCGTCAGACTATAGAGTACTCACGTTTTGCTAACGTAGCGTCGCGGTGCCCAGCGTGCGCGAGCGTCAACGCTACATTGGAGTACATTGGGCCCTTCGTGATGCGCTCGTGGTCGTCTTGCTGACTCCACATATACCAAATTTGGTGTTACGTCACGTCAAAGGATGACGAAGTATATGACTGGTGAAAACATGATAATCCTCACACGCGTGTCATGTAACAACGTGACAACATACCACGCTTATAGCGTGCTCGTGGCCGTTTTGCCATCTCCACTTATACTAAATTTTGTTTCACCTGACGCGAACAGATGGCGAAGGTAAACGACACACCCAGACATGATAATATGATACAGGAGTCATGTACGGCATCATTTACCTCCGCTTCATAACGTTGTGCTGATTTTAAAGCGACATATTTCATTCGTGCTTCACACATCATTGATCCCCACTGTACGTGGTATCTGCCAATTTCATATTTTGCGATACCCAGGCTACTTATATGGCCAATGAGACAATAAATATGCGCGGTGTTGCATGGTACAATCTGATAATTACTAGAAATGAAGACAGACACCTAGAAAATCATACTAGTTTCTTGTCAACGTGATAGAGGGCGTGGCGATGCACTTGTCACCCATCTCACCCCACCCCCCATCTTTTCGTTTGCATTTCTCTTCGTGATCGCCCCGCCACAGTGGTCAAGTGGCTAAGGTACTCGGCTGCTGACCCGCAGGTCGCGGGATCGAATCCCAGCTGCGGCGGCTGCATTTCCGATGGAGGCGGAAATGTTGTAGGCCCGTGTGCTCAGATTTGGGTCCACGTTAAAGAACCCCAGGTGGTTGAAATTTCCGGAGCCCTTCACTACGGCGTCTCTCAAAATCATATGGTGGTTTTGGGACGTTAAACCGCAATCATCAATTCTCTTCGTGATTTTGCCCTGCGTTACAACTTATTTGTCACTGAAATAAAACATACACACTTTGGCCCACTGCGCAATCTTTTATTGCGATAGCAATTATATGGACACCCTCGGCTGGGTTTTGCCGTCGGCGTAGCCGTCGCTTAGCGTATATATATATATATATATATATAGTGGGCATTTGTTACTTACATCGCCCTCACCCCTGCTTGAACACAATCACCATATATATATATATATATATATACATGTGAGTGTGTGTGTATGTGTGTGTGTCTGTGTGGGGGGGGGGTGAAAATGCAAGAAAGAAATCCGGACATATACAGACTCCGGTGCGTGATCGAACGTGGGGCCTCTGCGTCGTGAATGCGAGGCGTTAACCACTGATCTACCGAGGAGCAGGTCCTTCAACGTTCAAACGCCAAGCCATTGATATCTACCACTTACCTCCACTGACAAGACTCGGGGGGACGGGGGAGGAATGATCATGTTTTCAGCATTACCAGCAAGATGGCGCAATGAGCTCACGTCACCACATCGTTCGGCAGCGCGCCCTTTAATGTTCCATGCATACTTTGCCCTGCTTAGAGCAGGGAGGCAAAACTCCCTCGGACACCCTTACTTCGCGGGAGAATCGTACGTCTTCGCTGGCCTCGGGCTTTACTTTGAACGATTCTGTTGTAGTTACCGGGCTCACAAAGGTCACTGCAATCACCGAAGTCTTCGTTTGCGAAATTTCGTGCCTTTTTGGGACACAGCGAAGTAACAACTGAGACGCGTATTTGCGCATCTGTACCTATAAGTACAATTAGTGCGTCATATGCGCGTGAGAAACGCGGGGCACGTTTTGATCTGCTTTCAATTTTGCGCGTAAGCTTCCAATTTGTTGCTATCGCGTTCATTGCTTCACCTTTGCAGCATAACTGTGACTTCCTTTCCTTTTTCAAATTGTGGAAAACCGCGTGTACGTGAGGTATTATCCTTGTGCGATTTCCTTGCTGAATTGTTTTCGCAACAGGACGGGCTTCGTCTTTGCAGTCCTTCAAGGTACAATCAGCCACGAAAACTAGCAAGAGCTGAAAAAACCCTGCATCCAGCAGCCTTTTTTGTTGCTGTTTGAAACTGAATTGGACCATATGGTGGCGTGGCTTCTTTAGGGCAATCTTAAAGAAAAGCTTGTGAACCCCTCTTTTGACTAGTTTCGAATGCGCTGAGTGGTAGGGGAGTATAGTATCACATGGTCGTGGTTCATAATGCCAACATGATTCATCCCACAAAGCGACAACCGAAGGCACCAGAACCTTATGGCGCCGTTCTGTGGAATCTCATGCGTCACCTCTAATGGCACGAGACACCCTTTGATTACTGGCAACAGAACGTCTAACTCAATTTCCAATCCTGTATGCCGTTCTAAACCACGTCAGAAGCTATCAAAATATGGCGGGTGAAGCTGAAGTCATCTGGAACTACTGTATATTCTACCTTACCCTAATGTAGCATATACAGTGACTCTACCTCTGCAGAAAGTGACTCCGCCTCGATGTCACACATGTCCCGTTTATTAGGGAGGCGATCGCCGGGCTAATTCCAAGAGCCGAACTATCGCCCCCCCGAACCGCACCACGAAAGCATGGACAATTTAGAAGTGGTCCTTTTTGGCGCGCCAGCGGACGCCGGCTGTGGCCCAAAGAACAAGTCAGAGCCGAGAGTTGATAAACAAACAAATTATATTCTCAATAATGGCAGATCGAAAACAATACGCAAAAATGCACACTCCACAATAGTTGCATACAATATGTCACCAATCAAACCAATCAATCAACGTACTATACAATACAATCAGCCACACTCAAAACAACGGACACAGACAACAATACGCACTACAATGCAGTCGCATGCATTGAACAACCAAGACACTTAAGGACTAAAAAGATAGAAAACCTATTCAGTCCAAAGTCCTTGGAACAAAAGTCTGAATGATACTCTTCCGAGAATCACTCAAAGTCCAGCGTTGTTGTCGTTCCGTAGCTCTCGAAGTTTCTCTTCCAGGAAACCTCGCGTCCTCAAATGGCCACTCTCCAAGCTTCAAACTTCTTCGCCGGAAATCCGTCGGCTTCACACACGCAGCTGTTGCCCGCGTCTTCGCTCGATAGCGGTAAACCCACGCTCTTGCCTGTAGCTCGAGCCGTCCCTACGGACCAAAACTTCGCCGACTACACGGCGGAATCTCTACGCACTCTGGCGCTCACTTCCGTCTCCTCCTGTTCTGTCACTACGGGCAGAACCTTCGCCGACTATACGGCGGAATTCCTACGCTCTCCGGCGCTAACTTTCCGTCTTCTCCTGATTTCTCGTCTCGGCCGCTCGATTAAATACTTTCCGCGCCACCTTCCAGAACGTTCTCCTCATTTCGTCGGCGCGATGCGCAGCGAAGGCTGGGGAGAGGCACGAAACGGTTCGACTGCCTTCTCCGGAGGATGATTCACTCGGTCTGACCCCGCCTCCTTCGTTCTAGATGGATGGATGGAAAAACTTTATTTCGTCAGAAAGCAACTGAGGATGATTCCGTGTTAGATGGCCATCAACGCAAGGTTGGCGGCGACCTGTGTGGCCCACTCCACGACCCTTAACTGGACGACTGGGTCTGAGCTGGTCAACACGGCCTCCCAGTGCTCAAGAGAGGGATCACGCATAATATCTACCGGCGGCGGCACTATGCTACATTCCCAAAGTATGTGATCATATGTTGCCACAGCCTGACACCATTTGCATTGCGGCTTAATCTCCTCCGGGTACATTTTGTTCAACACGTAAGGGTTGGGAAAAGATCGCGTCTGCAGTTTTCTCCAGACGCATTCCTGCGCCTTAGTCAACCGCTTGTGCGGGGGCGGATAAAACCTCCGCTCTAGTTTATAATGATTCGTTATGTCATGAAAAGACACCAGCCCATCTCTCGCGGACCTCCCCGGAACTGGCGGCTCACCTACCCGGCTGACGAAACCTCGAGCATTCAGGTGAGCCGCCTCGTTCCCAGGGTTCCCAGAGTGTGCTGGTACCCAGACAATTTCTATTTCTCTCATTTCTCGTCCCGTGGCCCTATGCAGAAATCGTGCAGCGGTCGCCGATATTCTGCCCCTCGCCAGATTTCGGATGGCTGTCTTTGAATCACTGAAAATCAAATCTGACTGCGAATTAGTTATAGCTAGCGCTATTGCCGCTTCCTCTGCAGTTTCCGAGGAGCGGGTTTTGACCGATCCAGAAGCGATCAAGCGCCCCCGCCTGTCCACCACCACAATCACAAAAGCGTCTTTGTCCTTATATTCCGCAACATCTGTATAGACTGCCGCTTTGTACTTGCCGTACTCAACGTGTAAAGCTCTGGCTCTTGCCTGCCTGCGCTGCGTATGGTGAATCGGATGCATATTTTTGGGCAAAGGTTTTATGTACAGGGCCTTATGTAACTCTCGCCGCACCTGAATTTTAGTGTCCCCAGTGGGAGCCTCTGCTCCAATGCCAATCCTTTCCAATATAATCCTGCCCGCTTTGGTTGTCGAAAGCCTAGCGTGCTGCATCACCAGATGCGCCTCCCATAATTCATCCAGGGTGTTGTGTACCCCTAGTTTTAACAGCCTTTCTGTAGGCGCGTTGTTAGGCAACCGAAGCGCTGCCTTGCAAGCTTGCCGGATCATAGCCTCGACCTTACCTTTTTCTGCGGCATCCAACTTCATATAAGGTGTCGCGTAAGTAATCCTGCTGAGCACAAACGCCTGTACCAGCTTACAGAGTTCTTTTTTTAACCCCGCTTTTACGGTTAGCGATTCTTCTGATTAGCCTGACAGTAGCATTGACCGTGGTCTTAAGTTTTTCAAGGGCCACCCTATTCTTCCTGTTAGTTTGCAGATATAGGCCAAGAATTCTAATCGTTTGAGCTTCAGCTACCGGCCTACCCCCTACCTTTACCTCTAACGGCGGTGGCGGAACATAGTGTCTTGCATGTAGCCCTCTGGGTTTGTCCCGAACCACAAAGAGCTCGGACTTTGGCTGAGAACATGAAAGTCCCGCCTCCCCTGCCAACTCTTCGACAATATTAACTGCCTGTTGCAGTGTTTCTTCCAGATGCGCGTCACTACCCCTGGTTACCCATAGAGTAATATCATCTGCATAAAATGCGTGTTTGAGTCCCGGTATCTCCTCCAGCCTCGGCGGTATTTTAATTAAGGCGATGTTAAACAGGAACGGTGACAAAACTGAACCCTGCGGCGTCCCTTTGCCTCCCAACGCGAATGAGTCCGATTTGATATCTCCTATTGAAATTTCTGCGGTTCGGCCTTCCAAGAATGATCTGATGTAGCGAAATGTCCTGACCCCTGGGCCAATTTCCGATAGGTTATTCAATATTGCCTCATGCGAAACATTGTCGAAAGCTTTATTCAGGTCAAGCCCCAATACAGCTTTGGTGCCCGTGCCATGCCCGGGATTGACTACATCATGTTTTAACTGTATCATGACATCCTGTGTGGACAAATTGGCCCTGAAACCTATCATAGTTGGGGGAAAGATGGCCTTGTCCTCTGCATAATTCTGAAGCCTGTTGAGAACCACGTGCTCCATCAATTTGCCCACGCATGATGTCAGCGATATGGGCGCAGGTTTTCCAAGCAGAGTTTCTTGCTTGGCTTCGGAATAAATATAATCCTAGCATGCTTCCATTGTGCTGGGATCTCCCCGGCCACCCAATACTCATTTATCAAGTCAGTGATCGCCCCGACCGATTTGAAATCTAGGTTTCTCAGCATTTTATTAGTAACTCCATCCGGACCTGCGGCAGACGTAGTACGCAGCTGCCCCATGGCAAACTCCACCTCCGCAATTGTGAACTCTTCATCTAGGCCGGAGTTTTCCACCCCCGAGTAGTGTGGTAAGCAACCGTCTACTCCATCAGTTATGTACCGATTCCGGAGTTCCTGTATAAACTCTCCAATTGTGCCTTTATTTTGATGCATTAACCGAGTCATTTGCCCCCGTTGCGCCGATTTTGTTGCTGCCGGATCCAAAAGATGCCTTAACAGCTGCCATGTCTTTTTGCATCCAAACTGTTCATTCATGCGATCACAAATCTGGCCCCACTGCTTGGCTTGCAACTCAATTGCATAATTTTCGATTTTACGTTCTAACTTGGCAGTCCTTCTGCGAAGGACGCCATTATGTTTTTGCTTCTTCCACCTTCTCAAGAGACTCGCGTGCGCTTCCCACATGTGTAATAGTCTCGAGTCAGCGGTAAACTCCTCCTGCTCGACTGGCACTTCTACCGTGGTATTACTTACATCCTCCTTGAGCGCCTGTACCCATGCATCCAGGTCATTAATTTTCCCGTTTACAGTGTCTGCTCTGTTTTTCCTAAATCTGTCCCAATCTGTAATTCTATGCCCCCTCACTTTGTCTTTATGCTTCGCAGCGCTAAACGTCGTGGAAAGGATATAGTGATCACTTCCTAGCGCTTGTCCCGTGTTAATCCACTTTGCATTACTGATGCCTCTAAAAAACGTAAGGTCTGGGGAGGTATCCATGCTTATGCTGTTGCCTATCCTCGTATGATCTTGTGGATTGTTTAACAGCGTCCATCGCAGATCCCGGGCAACTTGCCAAAGCCGATTGCCCTTTGGGCTGGCTCGAATATAATCCCACTCCGGGTGAGGCGCATTGAAATCTCCTACCACTATAAGCGGAGCACGAGCTGCTAACCGTTGAGTTTGAATCAGGAGTTGTGGCAAGCCCAATCCTTTATCTTTTGGAGAACTATACACATTAAGTAAAAACAGACTCTTCTCATACTTTCGTTTAGGCAAAATCTCAAGCAAGACATAGTCTTCCTGGTGCTATCTACGGAATGCTGAATGGCAGTGATGTTGCGATGGACTAGCATGGCTGTGAAGACGCGTGATACGCCCCTTGAATCAGTTCCTGGCGCTGTATATGCCTTAAATCCAGGTAATTTTACTGAACCACTAGCCTCCTGTAAGGCTAATATGTCTGGTTTACTGTCCAGAGTTTGTACGTGCAACTGCAGGTTACCCCGCTTTTGACGAAAGCCCCTGCAGTTCCACTGCCAAACCTCAATTTGCTGGCGAGGCGCCATGATGAGGCACCAGGTTGACTAATGGCACTTGGCCACCCACGGGAGGCAGTCTTGCCTCCAATAGAGTATGAAGCTGCTGAAACATACCCATGACCTGGGTTTGGGAATCCTTAAATTCAGTGGAGAGCATGCCGAGACGCTCCTCTATTGTGTCTAATCTGGCTTCGATCTTTTCGACTCGAGCCTCCAACCTATCCTGTCTTTTCCCTTGTTTGCCTACTTTATCCGCAAGTGTTGTTACATCCGACTTAAGACTAATGACCTTAAAAACAGGCTGTGGCATGTCTACTGGAGATGTTTCGGCTAATCGTTTTGCGTTAGCTACCTCATCCCCCGGCAGTGGTCTCTTCACTGTCCCCCGATTCTCCACTTCCATAGCTGCACTCTCCTGTACGCGAGCAGACGCCTCTTGCGTCGCTTTCTGTAGGCCTTGCACTGCTGGTGCCTGTGTCCCCTGCCGTTGGTCGTTTCTAAGTGCGCGTTCCATCTCTGCAATTCTGTTTTCCATTCTTTTAATCAAGTCTCCCTGTCACTGAACCAGCGCTGCTAACTCCCTCTCTCGAGCGGTTTCGTTCTGGGAGGCCGTGCCTGACAAGCTCACCTTTTTGTTGGTGTCGCGTGCGCAGCTGTTGGTACTGGATGCTCGTCCACCATCTTGGCCGCCCCCGCGCCCTGGCAATGGCGGGAAGGAACTAGACCGGTCCCTGCTTTTGCTTTTGCTTCTGCCTTCTTTACCCCTCGGTGACCGCTCAGTGGCCCTCGAGGAACGCTTATCGTTGCCAGCTTCGCTATCTCTTTCGATGCTCAGCTGTCGGCCTGTCGGTGGCTTGCGAGCCAGGCGAAACTTGCAGTTACGGCTCCCTGTGTGATGCGCACCATGGCACACGATGCAGACCGGCGTGCACGTAGGTGGCTCTCCTTCTGGCGGGGCAGGATGGTCCTTCCCGCAACGGTGACATAGGTTGCTCTTCGGACGATAGCAAACGTCCGCTCGATGTCCAACTCGTCTGCAGTTGTAGCAGGTGTCGACTAAATTTCTGTACGGGATCACAGCGTACAGACAGTTCCAGTAAGTAATCTGCCGGGGTATGTGTTTTCCCCCGAACGTAATCTGAATCGCCTTTGACTTTCCCAGAGGTCTCGCGTCCAGAATGTCTATGCCTTCATTCTTCTTCAGGAATCCCGCCCGAACTTCTTCCACTGGGCATCCATCATAAGCATTATAAATCACTCCCCGCACGGAGTTCTCCAACGGCGCCACGAACGCCGAAACCGGCAGGTCACGATCACCCAGCTTGAGCGTCTTCACAGTCGCATTTGCCCCACTGCGATTTATGCATGGTGTGCTCACCGTCAACGTGTTGTTTGTGCCATTAACCCGCACAATGTCTTCTTCCGCGGCAATCGCACTCGTTAGACGCGCTGCTGCTCTCAGTGCACATCCGAGTTCTCTCGCTGTCACAACACTCAAGTCCCAGTTCTGGGGCCTGTACACAATCTTGAAATCCGTGGCTGGCAACTTGAAAAACGGTCCGCGTTTCTTCCATACCGGCGCTTTCCCCCGCTTGACTTGCTGCGCTCCGTGCGTCTTGCGCCCGTCGCTGCCGGCCTGCGTCTCGCAAGGCTTACTCTTGGCGTTGTCGCCATGCCGAGTCTTCTTAAATCGGTCCTGTGCCTTCAGCACTGGAGCCCACTCTCCCGCTTCAAAATCTTCGGGTGTTATAGTCTCCCCTTCGACGTAGTACTCCATCTTCAGCCCAACAAGATCCACGGTCACCGGGCGCAAGTCAGACGCCGGGCGACGCGGCCCAGGCCAGGCTTGGCCTAGGAGATAGGCCTAGCCTTGCCACCGCGGGGTTGATAGGAAAATCTCGGAAACTCCAAAAACGGGGACAAACTTGCCTAAACGAGTGGTGTTCGTAGGTACAGGGCAACCTCCTGCAGACGAGCCCACTGACAGCAAGTCCAGAAAAAAGCGCGTCCGCCGATAGTCGGTCACCGGGCCGGAGCTCATGCGAAACACGTCCGCACAGCGTCTCACTCCAGCCCCCTCTCTCTCCTTCGTTCTAGAAAAATCGCGGCCTTGCTGGGCCGCCGATGTGGGGTGAGGAGGATCGTCTGCGAAGCCGTGCTTCTGCGGGGAGAGCGCGCGCCCGGGAGCCCTGGATGTTTGCTTTCTTTTTTTTTCTTTTTACCTCGCGGCGTTTCTGCCGCCCGTTGTCGCAAGGATTTGGCGGCGCGCTCTTGTTTAGCGCTCGTTCTGTGACACTGCCCCCCACTTTAAGAATATTATCTCATAATATTCAAAACCACACAAACGAGCGCGAACAGTCACCGCACACTCTCACAGACTGTAACACAATCCGTCGCTCATGACACTTCACATTCACAATATATCACTCAATACGACTGGACATTACATTCAATCTCACACACATGTAATATAACCGCAGGTACATGAGTACAACGCTTCATCACCCATTCCAAACAATACAAACGTACAAGGTTCTGTCTTTACAACAATTAAACAACACTATACATCACATCACAGCACAGACACTTCGACACTTGTGACACAGGATAACACAACACTAACACAACATATGGCACTCAGCACTGCCAAACACATTCTGATTCGACTTAAACACTTATCCTGTGTACTTTGAGCGGCGATTGCGCCCCTTTTTGCGGTGCTCGCTCGATCTCTTCTTGTGCTTCCACGTTCTTTTTCGGCGAGCCCTTTCCAACGACGATATCTGAGGCGGCGTCTCAGCCATCGTTGTCACTTCCGACACCGTTAACGCGTCATTACATTCGACGGGTCCTGTCTGTTTATTTACCCGCTTGATCATGCCTCTACATTTTGCCCGGCTGGCCAACTCCGTCTCCTTTACACTGTCAGTCGGTTGAGGTCGTGCCGACGTAAGTCCGGTTGCTCGGCCCGTGAACTTATTCGACGCGATCGTCTTCTCCTTCGCTGTCTCTTGCGCTCGGGCCCTAGTGAGATCCGTCACGGGATGCTCCTCCACTGTATCTCGCGGCCGCTGTGTTGGCGAGGGCTCTATCTTCGGGTCTTCTCCCAAACATTCCGGATCATTCGGTCCTCGCGCCCCGTCGATGTTTCCGATGACAAGGTCGTAAAGGGGGGTCGTCATACATAGAGCGGTAACTTTCCCGCTGAAGTATGGGGTTTCAACTTCAATTTCTGCTTCGGGAAGCATCCGAACTGTACGGTCAATTAAGCAAACCGGCTTCGCTCTGCCTGTCAACTCACTTTCCCGTACCAAATTTCTCCGCACGATAACAGTGGAGCTGCCGGTATCTCTTAACACCGTAATCTTTTTGTCGGCAACTTTTCCAGGCAGCGTTGGCATTCCCTTCGAAGCACCGGTTCGCTGTTTTGACATTACAGCACCAACAATAGGAATTTTCTCCCCATTTTTCAATTCTACGAATCCATCAGGGACGGCATTATTATCAGATTTCGGTGCCGCTTGCACACAGGATACCTGGTGAGTTTGACTCACTCCGTTCCGACAAGCATCTGATTTGTGCCCAGTCTGACCACACTTAAAACATTTTACTGCCGTAGGGCTCGTAAAGATCGTTCGACAGTTTTTCGCGCGATGACCCACTCGGTTGCACAGAAAACATCGCGGAATGTTCTCGGGTGCACGCTTCTTTTCTTCGGGAGCCAATTTCTTCGAATCATCGGGACACTCCTTCTTTACCTTGGTCAAATTAGTTCCACCTTGCGCTTCCAAGAATTGATCAGCCAATTCAAGCATTCCTTCAAGCGACTCAGCCTTCCTCTCTTTCAAGTACAGCGACAGGCTCGGGTGGCAACTAGTAAGAAATTGTTCTCTAATTAGGAGCTCTCTAAGCTCATTGTACTCCTGCGCTGTCCCTGAAAGTTCAATCCACCTGTCGAAATAATGGCAAAGTCGGGCGGCATATTGCGTAGCCGTCTCACTGTCAGCTGGCTTTCCTGTCCGAAATCTGTCCCGGAATCCTTCCACAGTGAATCTAAATCGCTTCAACAAAGCCGCTTTCACCTTTGCGTAGTTGGCTGCATCGGTCGGCGTCAGCCTACCGTACACACTGAGCGCTTCACCACTCAAGCAAGTACTCAAAGCAGTTGCCCATTGATGTTCCGGCCAATTCTTGCTCTTCGCAATCGTCTCAAATCGGTGGAGGTACGCGTCTAGGTCGTCCTTCCTTTCATCAAACGCTACGAGCAGCTTGCTTGGGTTCAAGCGGAAGCCGTGATCCTCTCGTTCGCTGCTTTCAACTCTAGCTTGGACCGGAGTTTCACTTCGCTGTTGCAAACGGAGCCGCTCGAGTTCTATCTCGTGCTGTCACTGCCGTTCCCTTTCCTCTCTTTCTTCTTTCGCCCTCTCAGCTGCCAGTCTTTCTTTCTCCAGCTCCAACTTCAATTGCAGCTCTCTTTCTTCTTTCAGCTGTCGCTCTTTTGCTTCTCTTTCTTCTCTCGCCCTTTCAGCTGCCAACCTCTCTCTCTCCAACTCAGCTTCTTTTTCCGCTTTGGCTCTTTCGACCGCCAACCTCTCTTTTTCCAGCTCGGCTGCTTTTTCTTCTTTTTCCCTCTGGGTGACCCACTTCCGTAGTTCGGCGCCAGAAAGACCCATCTTTTCACCAAGAGCAACTAACTTTTCGAGATCCATGGTGTCTCGCAAATAAAACCTTGCCGCGTGCAAAAAGTATCTGCCTAGATCAGTCTATCGGAGCACTCCCCTGCACTCGTTAACGAGAACACTGAACAACACACAAAATCGTTCCGATAGCACTATCAACAACTCGAGGCTCTTTCTCACTACTTTGGACACACTGTGCACCAAAAGGTCCTGTATCGCGGACGCCAGATTAATTGTCACACATGTCCCGTTTATTAGGGAGGCGATCACCGGGCTAATTCCAAGAGCCGAACTATCGGCCCCCCGAACCGCACCACGAAAGCGTGGACAATTTAGAAGTGGTCCTTTTTGGCGCGCCAGCGGACGCCGGCTGTGGCCCAAAGAACAAGTCAGAGCCGAGAGTTGATAAACAAACAAATTATATTCTCAATAATGGCAGATCGAAAACAATACGCAAAATGCACACTCCACAATAGTTGCATACAATATGTCACCAATCAAACCAATGAATCAACGTACTACACAATACAATCACCCACACTCAAAACAACGGACACAGACAACAATACGCACTACAATGCAGTCGCATGCATTGAACAACCAAGACACTTAAGGACTAAAAAGATAGAAAACCTATTCAGTCCAAAGTCCTTGGAACAAAAGTCTGAATGATACTCTTCCGAGAATCACTCACTCAAAGTCCAGCGTTGTTGTCGTTCCGTAGCTCTCGAAGTTTCTCTTCCAGGAAACCTCGCGTCCTCAAATGGCCACTCTCCAAGCTTCAAACTTCTTCGCCGGAAATCCGTCGGCTTCACACACGCAGCTGTTGCCCGCGTCTTCGCTCGATAGCGGTAAACCCACGCTCTTGCCTGTAGCTCGAGCCGTCCCTACGGACCAAAACTTCGCCGACTACACGGTGGAATCTCTACGCACTCTGGCGCTCACTTCTGTCTCCTCCTGTTCTGTCACTACGGGCAGAACCTTCGCCGACTATACGGCGGAATTCCTACGCTCTCCGGCGCTAACTTTCCGTCTTCTCCTGATTTCTCGTCTCGGCCGCTCGATTAAATACTTTCCGCGCCACCTTCCAGAACGTTCTCCTCATTTCGTCGGCGCGATGCGCAGCGAAGGCTGGGGAGAGGCACGAGACGGTTCGACTGCCCTCTCCGGAGGATGATTCACTCGGTCTGACCCCGCCTCCTTCGTTCTAGAAAAATCGCGGCCTTGCTGGGCCGCCGATGTGGGGTGAGGAGGATCGTCTGCGAAGCCGTGCTTCTGCGGGGAGAGCGCGCGCCCGGGAGCCCTGGATGTTTGCTTTCTTTTTTTTTCTTTTTACCTCGCGGCGTTTCTGCCGCCCGTTGTCGCAAGGATTTGGCGGCGCGCTCTTGTTTAGCGCTCGTTCTGTGACACTCGACTAAAAAGAAAAAAAAAGATGTCTCAGGTTAATCTCTGATGAATGTGCATGTTCTGGCTATTTTGTGGTGACGAACAGCTTGGCGCCTCTATGGCAGCACCGGCAACTTCTTCTACCAGAGTCAACGCCATAAAATAGCAAAACAGATGCATGTCATACAGCAGGGCCGACAATATTCATGCGCTGTCCGAGAACACACGTGTCACTATTATTCCAATGCAAGTTCAGGTAACTGCGATAAGTTTACTTATACGAGTAGAAAATTCTATCGCCACACTATCGAACTCGTCATCTCGACATTCCTCGCATGGGCTTATGAAATCGCGCAAGCGCATACACTGCAAACCTGTCCTTTCATTTTATGCGACTAGAACGCGTTTTTTATTTTCGTATGTTGGAGTTGACAGAGCAATCGAAGTAAAAAAATTTCAGAGTAAAGATACGCCGACTGTTCGTGACAGACGAACACTATCAAAACCTATTACCTAACTGTCCTGGGTCACGTTTTATATTTACCGTCTAGGTGGAAAAGGTGCCAAAAAGGAACTGCATGACCAAGTCGTCAGAGATGCCTACAGCCCCATGTCTGTAGCATTCAACCATCGTCGACACGTCGGATCGGTGGCAGCAGCTTTTTGTTCCATTATGTGGGGACAATAGTAGCGACGCACGTCTGCAGCAACAACGGCCACGTCGAGCATGAAGAGCAACGGTGAGCTTCCCCGTTCAGTACCAGTTTGATCGTATTTCGTATCGTTATTAAACATCAATAAAATAGGGTGCCTTTAGTTTTTGAGTGAGGTCTTGGGTTACCGATCATACACATGCGCCACTTGCTCATTCTGTCTCCTACTGGGTAAGCAGGCCCTCTTGAAAGACGCTATTTCAGGGACCCCTGTCTCGCAGACCTTATTTCATGCTGGTGCCCCAAAGCGGTTTGCGACTGTAAGCCTTCTTTTCTGTGTATTTTCTACGGGTATTGTTGCAAGTACAATAGAAGGCAAACATGTGTTTGGGTCTCGCAGCGGTCGGACCCCCGATTCCTAGTAACGTTGTGGACACAGCGGCTACATCTTTACCGTCATCGTCAGTTACGGTGTAAGGTTCAAATCGATAAGCACAGCCGACACGCTAAATATATTACATGTAAGCGGGGGCGTAATGTAGCGCAGTTATTAGTGGGCGCTCATGCTGACTCAGTGGTAATAAGTTTGAATCCTGTGTGTTTGTTGTCAATATTCTGAAATTTATTCTTAAATTTGGGGCTCGCTTGTCACTTGTACAGTACCCGGATTGAAATACTACACTCGAACTGCACGGCCACCGGTGTACTCGTAGCGCCACTTGCGGGTCCTCGTGAAATCAAGATGTTCCCCTGTGGTATAAATTGAGAGTAAGAACATCTGCGAAGCAGGATTGCTGTTTTTGGTAATTACCGATTTAGCCTGTAATTAACCATGTGCACACCATCAGTGTGGCGCGGCAAGGCTCGCGTGCTTTCGCATGCCGGTCAAAGTGGCAGACCGACGCGTACTCTACATAAACTTTGGGTGGCAAGATTAGAAAAAGCTGCCGCGTTCTTCCATCGCCGAAAGGCCGTAGTATTGGTTGCTAGGAGCGAACCAAGAAAATTTTCCGGGCGTTATTTTAATGTTGTACGGAGACAGGCCTGTGGCTGCTACTTTTTGTTTTTGTCATAACAAAAAACATGAAATGATTGATCTCTGCTCTTGTGCAGATACTTATCATGTCTACGATCGCACACAGGATGCAATCGCTCAGCTGAATCTTCTATTCAATGCACAGCATACACGCGGCATCGTCAAACCGCACCGAATGAGTCGTCTGAGCTAGCGGAGTGAGAGTGATTCAAGGTGCACATCGGGGATCCAATTTGATTGGCGTGTGAATGCGCACCAGCCTTGCAGCACCATGCTGACAGTGTGCTCTTGGTATCCTACAGGCTGACTCGTTAGCGGCCGGAAGCAGCGTTCCTGCGCTGTAAATGTTTTTCTCCTCAGCAAATGTCACAATGCAAAGCCTAATAAAATTGTGGTGGCACAACAGATATTAACAAATAAAAAAAAGGAAATGTTGTAGGCCCGTGTACTCAGATTTGGGTGCACGTTAAAGAACCCCAGGTGGTCAAAATTTCCGGAGCCCTCCACTACGGCGTCTCTCATAATCAAATGGTGGTTTTGGGACGTTAAAACCCCACAAATCAATCACAAACAAGTAAAAAAGGAGAGAGGATAGAAGGTCAGACTTTCAACTCGTTTGTTTTCCTCGCATCACCCAAATATACATGCTTCCAGTATGCGCACAAGGAGAAGGCGCAGCAAAAGCGACTATCACTTTGCACACACGAAAACTTAAACACAAGAAAGCCATCGCACAGCGCAATCTAGAAACAGGTATTCTTTCTTCTACAAAGTAACTGACCGAACGCTGACTCATTCGTTTCCCTTCCTTTGTATTTGGTATGCCTCCAGTACTTCACGTGGTAACGTATATCTGCTTCGTCTTAACACATGTGCCTCTCGAAATAGTGGTGTGCAGCCACAGGAAGCACAATGTAACGGCAAGTGCGAACCCAAGCCATTCCTAATTGATAAGATATGCTCCATGAGGCGATCCTTACCACAGCGTCCTGTTTGGCCTATGTACACCTTGCCACAGTTCAACGAAATTAAATCGATAAAGCCCTCTATGTAACACAGAACTGGCCGGGCATGCTTCTTTTCGCACGAAAGGTTCACTTTCTGCGCTTGTTCGCAGAAAGCTACCTGCCATTCAGAAAGACACGTGCGTTCGGGCGAAGCAGGGAAGCGTTAGCTCGTGAACTACTGGAGGCATACCACATACAAATGAAGAGAAACGAATGCGTCGGTGTTCCGTCAATCACTTTGTACAAAAAAGAATACCTGTTACCATATAGCGCTGCGTGATGGCTTTCTTCTGTTTAAGATTTCGTGTGCGCAAAGTGATAGTCGCTTGTGCTGCGCCTTCTCCTTGTGTATGTATATTTGGGTGAAGCGAGTAAAATAAACGAGTTGAAAGTCTGGCGCTCCATCCTGTCTTTCTTGCTAGTATTTAGTGTGCCACCATCATTTTAAGCTATGCAACAACTCACCCAACCTCACACTCTACTAAAGTCACAATGCAACACCTTGGTTCCGTGAGAACCCACAACTGACGCTAAATGCACTGGTCACCACGCGCTCGGATCACTTCCTTATTTCAGTCTGTGAGTGCTGCACATTCAATCACTTGCCCGCAAATACTTGAAAACGCCGGCTAATATCAAGAAGGTTTTTTAAAAAGCTATTTAAACGTGCACTGACACAAAATATTGTCACCGAGATAGCCTCTGAGGTAGACTCCTAAGAACATTCGTATATCATCTGCAAATTATGAACAGCGATTATAGCTGGGAAAGTATTTCAAAGGTATTTTGAAGTTTCCGTGAGCCCTTGACTCCATCGCGCCATTGACAACCTCGAAGCGGACCTTGAGATGAACCCCTACTTCCCTCACGTCACCATGCTGCAGTCGACAAAACAAGTTATGATGACGCCACAGCTGCCTCTTTAAAGTCTTTCTTGGGGCCTTCAATGCAAAAATTTTGGTCTGTCTGTGTCTTACTGTCTGTCTGTCTGTCTGCCTATCTGCCTGTCTGTGTCTGTCTGTGTCTGTCTGTGTCTGTCTGTCTGTCTGTCTGTCTGTCTGTCTGTCTGTCGGTCGGTCTGTCTGTACATTTGTCTGTTTGTCCACTCTTACCGGCATCGGGTATTTGAAACGGCCGACCCCATCCGCAGCGACCACCAATGTTGCTCAAGTTTGAGCACTCATGCTTGTGCAATTGTCAATTAGAAAGCAATTATTGCACACGTCTGGGGCACCATACCAACACGCACATATTCTAAATATATCTCTTACTAAAAGACGTATACATAAGTAATTTTAAGGAGCGTAGCGCTTATCACGCTGCGCTTACCATGCAACGCTTGCACAGAACAGGAAGTGTTTGCAACACTTTGCTAAGACGAGATGGTGGTGGCACCTACCCGTCACCTCGCGTTCTACACCTTATCACCTCTGAGACGGGCGCGCACGCCCAAGCGCTTTGTTATCCAAAATAAACTGCCAGATGGCGCTCAAGGCTCACGAGTGACATAACGTGATGCGCTCGTGAGCCTCCGCTGCACGCTCGAGGCACTCTAACGCAGCGCCTCCGGAATACCATTCACCGATTTTCTTGCGCAGAACATCAAATAAATCTTTTGTTCACTCCACACGCAAGACTATCGTCTTTCGACAACATTTGCAGATTACATGCAGATACGGGTCCAATTTTTTTTCCGAGTTTGCTCTCGCAGCCTATACTTTTTGGCGGCTGGTTGCGAGTGCGTGGCCGTGGCGCACGCTTATAAAGATTATAAAGATTTGTGTTTGGTAACACTGCAGTCCCATTTCATATTCGAAAGTAATTCAAGATGCGGACCATGCGGAAGTGTCACAGTTCTGTGATGACGTGATCAAGATCTGCCATGGTAGGTGGCGACAGTTGCACCCAGTTTTTGAACCTCTCTCAACCCAAAACTGAAACTTATTGATAATTAGGGGCCTGTAGTTAATTATCGGGTAGTAAATCTCGCGTAATGGTGTTTAAATTCAATTTGTAAATTCAATTTTTTTCATCACTACATGAATTTTCAAAGTAACCATGGCCAAAAGCCGTGAGAACGATTTTACGAAGGCCCTTATGAGTTAAACACACACAAGGCAGTAGGGTGAAAATGATTACAGGTAAACAACATGCAAGTACAATATATAACATGAACAATACATACTAAGTCAAAAGTGAGTTCACAAGTGATTATTTAATAACAACTGTAATGTATTCGTAAAAGAGGGTTTTCGAAAAGCAATATACACGGAGTGTACGCCACAGTATTTGACACTTTTGACACTTTAAAATTTTTTTGACACTGTTAAATTCAAAACCAGGCATATATACAGTTACGTTAACACGCATACCTTCATATCGCTAATACAACAAAAAAAAACAAGATTTCACATAATACACTTTTTGACACTAAACTAAACTATGAAAAATATTACATAAAGTGTGAGAATAGCGTGTTGCGCATGTTCCTATGAAGCCAGAGAGCAGTAATGTGACTGAAGTTGTTTTTGTTTGCAAGTAATTTTACTTTCGCGCGCGTTAAGTGTTGTGGCAAGGTTGTCTAGGCCATGGCTTGGTATCTATACGTAGTGCCAAAACGTGGCACGAACCAAATGAATGTACTTCTTGGGAGAGCTGGCAATGACGCGACACTCTAGGCATGACATTCATTACATGAAGTTGGAGAGCTCCCCATTTATTCCATCGTTTCTCGCTAAAGCGTGCCTCCGAATTAAATCGTGCATATCAATCAATCAATCAATCAATCATTTTATTTCCTTTACATAAGGTGGAGTACAGGAATAGAAGCTCAAGAGCTTGACGAGGTCCTGACCCCGTTCACAAGTTGACAAAGCAGCAGGAATAGTAGTCAATCATGTACAACAAATATGAAATAAACACACAGGTATAACATCACAAAAAATTAATACAAAAAGTTTATGAAAACAGTGCTAAGATAAAAAGAGAGTAGTTCAAATGTATGGTCATGAAGTGGCATGAACAGGAAAAGTAATAATAAAAAGGAAAGAATGGGCATAAATTCTGAGAGAAGTATCATTGAGGATAATGTATCAGTTGGGCGAAGTGTTTAATCTGACAGTTTTGTTTAGAGGAAGGATCGAAATCTTCGCGGTTTAAAAAATTTAACAAAGAAGGTAGTCTGTAGGACAATAATTGCTTGTCATAAAAAGTTCTTGGGGTGGGTACAGTCCAAACTTCTTTGTGCCTGGTGAGTCGAACACTTGTATTTACGCTAAGTTTAGCAAGATGTATTGTGGTATTGGTACAATGTTTGACAAACTCTTTAGAGCATAACATCAGCCTGTAGTTGTACAAAAAGAAAACTGGAAGAATATCATATTTTAGAAAAAGAAGTTTTGTAGAGGACAGATAGTGTTCAGCCGCAATATGTCGTACGGCCCTTTTCTGTAGTAAGTGCAACTTGCGCAAATTCGTCACACCGGTTGTGCACCACACTAAGCTACAGTACTGTAACAAAGATGATACCAGTGCATTGTATATCATAATTTTGACCTTAGTGGGAAGAAGAGATCGCATACGTGCAAGGACACCAATGGCCGATGACATCTTAGAGTATAGAATATCAACATGTACATTCCACGTGAGGTGTCGTGAAAAATATACACCAAGAATACTAACAGAATCAACCATGTCTAACTGCTGAGAGCCCAAAAATAAGCTCATAATATTTATCAAGGTTTTTCCTTTAGGCGTATATAAAATGACTTATGCTTTTGAAGGGTTTAGTTTTAGTAAATTCACTGAAGCCCAGGTATCTATAGCAGACAGTGTTACATTAGCCATTTCTTCTATCTCTGTTTCCATGCTCCCTGTAAAAAAACTGTTGTGTCATCGGCGTAAGAGACAAATGTTGTGTTGTTTGTGCAGTGTACAATGTCATTAATATAAATCAAAAATAAAAGTGGCCCTAAAATACTTCCTTGTGGCACACCTACAACGACCGGCTTCCTTGCAGATATTTCATTGTTGGCATCTACAAATTGTGTCCTGTCTGAAAGGTAGGATTTTAAAAGAGCATGCACTGTCCCACGCACACCATAATTTTCTAATTTGCTGAGAAGGATGGAATGATTGATTGGCGAAAGAAACCCGAGACTTACCTTACCACGGTAGAAATACCACACTATGGGATAAAAAATAATTCAATAAAAAATCCTGGATAAATTCAGTGCACGCCCTGAAAAAGTGTTCTCCTTTTGTATAACTTTTTCTACATGCATACATCGTAACAAGCTCAGCATCGGCCTTTCGCTTTTTTGCCTGGCTGTCACCACGAAAGTTTCCTTGCGTTATTGTCAATTATTTGCTGTGTCCTCTATATTAAAGCAGGGTTGAGCAATCAACATAATCGTAAGCATCATCGCGTGCATTGAGTTATACTCGGGCTTTTCATTACGTGATTAACATGTGCCTTAGTACGTTTTTCTGTACTGGCACTGCATCATAAGTGAAAGCTTTAAACGCTGAAAACACCAAAGCAAGAACGAAGAAGCATATGAACATCGTCTAAATTATTCTCACTTTGTGATTACCATACACTCATCAATAGCGTGAAAAGTTGTGTGTAGACATGAAAACTATGTGGCGAAAGTACGGGCACCAAAGTATTCACAAAGTATATATTCCGAAGGAGCGACATTGTTAGATGTGCTGTGAATATTTAAGGTTGCTGAAACGCGCTGTCATGATTTTTTTTGTCTAACTTGGAAGAGCCCAAAAAATACATGATATGTGAAATGGCATAATCAAGGTGAACAGTTGAAGGGCCTCAGACTGGCCTGTCGACGTTTCGACAGGATGGCCTAACGCCTGTGAAAAAGATCCCCCTATTGAAACGTCTATCAGCCTGTCTAAAGCTCTTCTATTGTTCACCCCGATTATCCCCCCTTTTGTTTTTATCTGTCGGTCGCATCTTGATTGTGACGATATGCGAAACGTGTCACGAAAACACAATTACTGGTTTCTTCTTTCTTTTTTTTTCTTCGTTGATGACGCGAATTGTCACTGTTTAAAACCCACGGTGAAAACCTGATATCAGAAAGCGCAAGTTAATTGCGCAATATATATCATATGTACAATTATCCACGGCCAAGTGCGAATTGCGTGTTGTATTTTCGTTTCTGCTTGCTCGGGGGCTCAGGCAGCTGAAATTCATCGACGAAGGAGAAATGTGCGTGGCACAACTTTTCTTTGTGACAGTGAGGTAGGGCACCTGCTTGGCGAAATTGAAGCAGCAAGCACAGACGTTCACGATGCCAGAAAGCGAGGTAGGAGGGTGTGGTACCCGACTATTCTATTCAGAGACTAAATCTACCAAACATACAAAACTGTCGGGTCGCACTTACTGTGCTGGGTTATTCGTTTCTGGAAATTTCTCGATTAGTTTTTCATACTATCAAGTCACCCAAGTACTTCAGCCAGCAGATGCTGACCGCCCATCAGACAATGCAGCGAGTACGCGCCATCGTAACGTTTCTTCAGCGACACCATGATTAAGTAGAATACTTCTTTACCTTGCGTCTCGTCACAAAAGACAAGACGCAGGTGTGTTTTGAAACGGAGGAAACAGAAATGTAATCGAAACAGTACAACTAGTCTGATTACCCATTGAACACGTTCTCGAAATGGGCGGCCGCATGAAATCCGCAGCAATGTTATTATTGGAAAGTGCTCAGTCAGCAAACATGCAGCTAGGACCAAGCGCTTTCTCATTCCGTGTTTTTGCTCAGATGAAACGCTTTGCCAGATAAAATCTGTTTGGCTCATACAGTGAACTGCAGTCCGGTGTAAACAGCTGACAGAAAGCACAACTAGTTTTTTTTTTCATCGGACGAAACCAGCAGTCCTTCCTTCAGCAAGTGCTGTATAGGGACGAGGTTGCCGTGCTACCACAAATGTCTGTCCAAATGGTGATTACGATTAGAAGTAGCTCATATGCGCACCCATTACTGAACGTTGCTTTTTTATAGTGATCACTGGCGTTACAAATCCAGATACAGACATGTTAGGATACACGCATGCGTTAAGACGTAGCTGCTCTGTGTAGTTTTCAACACCATCTTTCAGCGTGTATCGCGACTTGTGGTTTATGCTTCATCTTTAGCGAGATGGCGTCACTTTGCGTGACCAAGCAACTTTTCCTGGTTGACTTTTGATGCTTATATCGAATAAAGATTACGGAAGAACCTAACATCTGTTTCTGAACCGAAGCAGTGCTTACAGTTAGAATATGCCTCTCCACTATGGGTGTGCAGTAGTTCAGGGCCTTGGCTGCTGATCGAAAAGTCACAGGTTTGATCCAGGCTGCGGTGTCTCCTTGTTCATGCAGGTGAAATGCCACAACACTGTGTAAAGTGTGACATACGAGCAAGCAAAAAACATTACATCTAAATGCTCAGAGCTCGATAACATGGCTTTCCACATATTCAGAGTGTGTTTCGGGGCATAAAACGCCAGATAAAAAGACTTATTTCTTTAAAAGCACTTTTGTTAGGAGCAGGCAGCAGTTACATTACCTGAGTTAATAGTAACGTGTTCTATCATAATTCAATCCTAGATGATAATTCTGGGTCATTGGCAGAGCCCATAGTCAGCCCAAAAGGCTTTGAAAGCATTGCTATGCTTTTTGCGAACAACTGGCCTCAGAGTCATACCTTAGTGTTTTATTTTCTCTGATGTTGCCTTTCCTCTGTCACTGTTTTCTCTCTCTCTTTGCAACATTTTGTTCTGTCATCTTTTATTCCCATCACCCCCTTACCCAGCACAGGGTAGCCAGCCGGTCTAGGAACTGGATAACCTCCCTGTCTTTCCGCCTAAACTTTCCTCCTCCTCCACTCCTGAATTGAAATGGGAAAGCGCAATATGAAACATTACTCGGCTTTGGTTTGATGACAAAAAACGCAAAGCATCACTCAGAGCCAAGTACTGCAGCCGCCTTGAAACATGTTGTCCACCTACTGATTTATTCATTTTCTTTCAGAGACATGGCGTCCGCACAAAAGCAGAGCGCAGAAATCAGCATCTTGACTCTGGACTATGCAGCCCTCTTACAGAGCCTGTGCGCAATCAACCGGCCAAGTGTTAACGATGTCACTGCGATCTTCAGAGAATTTCGGCGTTCATTGGATGTCAGGAAGCCGAAGTCTTCCTCCAAGCCTTCCACATCACTGTCCCTTTCCTCCGGATGTAAGAATAGCAGACTGGGCTTGTTGGTTTAACATATTTGCAGCTTAAGGCGCGAAAACGACACGGACGAAGAGAGACGCTCCGTGTGTGTGTACTGTCTCTCTTCGTCCGTGTCGTTTTCGCGCCTTAAGCTGCAAATAAATTTCCTCCGGAGCTCCGAAAAAACGGGGTGTCAAATCTGGTAAGAATCTCTGTCCTTATCTCCTTGAGTACTAAACTAAAGAATCTGAGGGACCAGTGAATCCGAAACGCTGCCCTGCCGTCACTGGCCTCAGCGGTGTTTTTCGAAGGTTCAATTTTCGATGGTAATACTTAAAATGTGTGTTACTCAAATAACATACTCAAATACCATAGAGACACAGAAAAAAATGTACCGCTGAAGGGTTCAATGTCTTTTTTGGTGTTGATTCCCTCCGAAAGGGGTCCACTTTTCACCGATCCAGGATTCCATTTATTCGTGTTGTTTAATGGTGTGAATGCTGGTTTGAAGGAGGTTGCGTGCTTTTTTTAGGTGTGCAATAAACAGCTTTAACGCAGAACTTGGCCTCAGTTCAACTCAATTAAACCAATTTGAACAACGGTTTAGCTTTAATTCTTCTGGCTACATACAGCCTCCGTCAAAGCAGCAACCACTTGCTGCTACGAAAAACGTTGTCTGGTGCAAAGTTCAGTTAATGTAATTGTATGGTGATGCAATTTTCATTACAACCATATGTTTTACAAGCCGATCATATCTAATGTGACCTCACTGGTAGCAACACCGACTTGCTCATTGCCACAGGCAGTTTTCAACACCAGCGGTTGCAGTTCGTGTTTGACTGCATTTTTGCTTGAACACGTACGTCATAGCAAACATAAACATTCGCGACTGAATGTGAAGCAATCACAACTTACTATACTACAACAATGTTGCTGCGTTTCGCCTGTACTATACGCGCTGGATTCAGCTGTAATTTAAATAATACTGACCATTATATAAAATATATTCCTAGAATTGTCCGTTCAGGCCTCATATTATAGCTGAATATTTGCACTTATTACCGCCATCTTAGCCTTGAAGAAAGCTCCTGACATGCAGTAATCTGCAGTATAGTTTATTTCATGTATAATAACTGGAAACTTCAGCAAGAAAATTAGTTACTGCCCATGTACTGCGAACACTCTGAAAGACATGGTCTATAGGGTCCACCCAGTTTACGTTGCTGAGTCCAACTGCAGAGTCTCCTTTTCAGTATGTGACAGACTGCGGCGGCTGTCATGGCGTTCCTCCGATCGGTGTTGCGATGCACAGTACGAGGACGAACAATAGCCGAGATTCAGCTAGACAGAGCGTATTTGTGAAGGAGTAGTCACTACGGAAGTGTACCCGTAGGATAGTGTCAACCGGTTGTCTTACGTTTCACAGTGTTATACGCATAAATTACGAAGAGATCATCATCTCAGTTCTTGTGGTCGGGTGATACGTTCATGGTCAACATGTTAGTCAAGAGTCCTGTTCGTACGTTATACCAGCCTATTCGTGCTGAGAGTGATAAGGCGACGAATGTCGGAACTGCGAATTGCACAGATGAACCGCTTCTCCGACGACATCCGTTACGATTTCATCACCACGACCACTAATGATCACTCTGGGAAGACAATGTGAAAGAATGATGAATCTAACCAAAAACATGCTCCTGCACGCAGCTGTTGAGGGTTGTATTGCCACAGTTTCTGTGTATAGAGTCAGGTGGTCGAAGCATGTTATCACCTATCAATTGTTGTTAGTTGTGCTTGAGCGTACAAATCACCCACCATATCGATACGAACTTATCCAAATGGTAAATGAGGTGGTGGTAGGGATTCGAGAAGACCCAGTGAAGGAATCGAAGGGCACTTGTATTGTTGACATTGTTAAGAACTTGCGACTTAGTACTTTGTCGTTTCGCCTTCTGGGCCAGTAAAAGCCCTCTCGTGTCCTATTCAGTGTTCTGATGAACCCGAGATGACCAGCTGTCACATCGTCAGGCATGGCTTTTCGTATCTCTCGAATGTAGACGGTGTTACGACCGAAATAATCGTGCGCCTTTATCCGAATCATTGGTATCCGAACAGTACCAGAATAAAGGCTGTCACAGACACAAAAGCGGCCGGTGGCTCCAGAACGTGATGCCACTACAAATAATGGCTCCCAACTAACATCAGTATGTTTTTTTTTTCTTGAAAGTATTTACGACGGCGACTGTGGAAGACATGGGGGCAAAACAGCCGTCGAAATTGTCATCATAACTCTCAGCTGCCTTCAGAGGAAGGCGCGAGGGCATCTGCATCTGCGTGGCGGCATCGAAACTTGGCGGCATCAAAACGGCTGACTGAGATTCCCCCGCCAGCATAATGCATGGTCGTTGGTGACGATAGTGAACGTACGTTCATAGACATAACGTCTAAGATTGCGTACCACCAAAGCCGTGGCCAAGCATTCTTGTTACGTCACGTTATAGTTTCGCTCAGCCTTGTTAAGAGCCACTGACATAAGCTACTACGTGCTCTGCGCATTGATGGCGCTGCACTAGTACGTCATCGATGCTGATGCCGCTAGCATCAGGAAGCACTTCCGTCGGCAAGAACGAATCAAAGTGACGCAGTGTGGGCCCCGATGTTCGTAAAAACCTTAGCTGGTGGAAAGCATCGTCGCAAGCCAAGCAAAGTCTATTTGAAAGGGATGTCCTTTCGGAGAAGACATATTTTCTGGGTACCAAGTGGGCGAACCTCTGACCGAAACGACGAATATATGAGCATATTCCTGAAAAGTTCCTCGGTTCCCGCACCAATTTAGTTGATTCGAAAGTCTTCATGTCCTCAGTTTTAAATATGAGAACATTTTTATACGGGCTATGTCAGGCATCCGGCGTTGTCCACGTTGGTGTTCGCGCGCCGGCAGAGATTACTTCTCCCCTTCCACACCCTCTCTCGTGGCAAGAGCTGCGGGTGCGCGCGCTTATCCCCACCCCAAGAAACCGGAGCATCTGGTGCGAGAGAATGCAGGACAGGGTAGGTGCAGTGCTTCGCCACTCCTTCGCTCGCTGTTCGCTCTTTCTCCTCCCGGCGCCCCACTCTACCGTCCACTCACGCCTCACTCTCGACCATTCGCTGGCCGGGCGCCTCTCAAGACCATCCGGAATGTGTGCAAGAGACGCCGCTGTGAAACGTCCACGCCAAGCCGAGAACGCTGTCGCCCCAGTCTCCCGTCGGCTCACTCCTCATTCTCGACCGTTCACTGGCTGGGAGCCTCTCAAGGCGATGGCTGTAGTCAGTGAAGGTGAATGTCTGACAGCAAAGGATACCCTCTCTAGGCGAAAGAAATATATACTCATTTCCTCGCGATTCCCTTTGGGAATATGGGCGCATTTTTATTGGGAATGCATTTCTTAGAGTGGCTGTGTCAGGCATCCGACGGTGTCCGCGCACCGACAGGTGTCATCTCTCCACTCTCACTCCCCCTCCCATAGCCGTGCGCAAGCTGATCCTCGCCTCTAGCAACCGGAGTAAGGGGTGCGAGAGAGTTTGGGAGAGGGTAGGTGCAGTACTTTGCTTCTCCTTCTGTCGCCATTCATTTTCTCTCCTGTCTGTGCCCCAAACTCCCATTCGCTCGCGCCTCACTCTCGACGGTACCCTGGTTGGGCGCCTCTCAAGAACATGTGCTCGAGACGCCGCTGTGAAAATCCAACGCTTCAGCGCTCGTCTCCTTTTTGTCCTATTTGTCGTCGTTCTGTTCTTGCGCTTTAACTATCGTCCTGTCATACCAACTAGCCCAAGCTACCACACTGCCAACGCCAAGCTGAGAACGCTGGCACCCCACTCTCCCATCCACTTGCTCCTCACTCTCAACAGTTTGCTAGCTGGGCCCCTCTCAAGGCGATGGCAGTAGTCGGTGAAGGGGAATTTCTAACGGCAATGGCACCCTCTTTCGGCACAAGAAATCCAATCGCATATCTTCACGATTGCCTTCGGGGGAGGTGAAGGCATTATTGGGTCTCGCATCACGCTGTTTTTTATGAACGAGATGTCCATGCGCTAATGTCTCCGGTTAATCGAAGCGACTTTTCTTAAAGTTTTGGATCAAGCCGACCTTTGCTACACAATCCAAAGCAGGACTGAGACGTCTGTTATGCTCTTTTGGAGTGCTGCCAAAAATCTCCACATCCTCTAAGTAGCACAAATTTCTCATTTCAATTCTTGAAGTGGTCTGTGTCTAAATCATTCGAACGTTGCTGGCGCATTGTATTGACCTAATAGTCATGCGCCATTTAATTTTAAAAGCAGTCAGGTGTCACGAAGACCGTTTTTTTTTTCTTTGTCGTTAGGTCGCATGAGTATCCGCTAATACCTTGATTGCAATTCAAGTGACAAAGCCCCACTGTGGTGGTATCACGACTAATGTATTCGGTTGCTGACCCCTAGGTCACGGGTTCATATCCCGGCTGCGGTGGCTGCATTTTCAATTAAGGCGAAAATGCTAAAGACCCGTGTGCTCAGATTTTGGGGCATGTTAAAAAACCCAAGTGGTTGAAATTTTGAAATCCTTTCATTATGGGATCTCTCATAATCATATATTAGTTTTGTGGCGTTAATTGATACATATCGATCAAGTTCCTTGACAAAAAGTAGGCATCAAAATGCTGGCAATAACTGATGTCACTACTCCTAGGAAGCGGATACACATCCATTTTGATGATGGCGTTTAGTTTTCTGTAGTCAACACAAAATCACCATGACCCTTCCTTTTTCCTTTTCATGTTCATACGCGCTGCCCCCGGACTAGACATACTTTTGGACAACGCCTTTCCGTAACATTTCAATCAGCTGTTTGGCTATTATGGTCATTTTTGTCATTGAGTTTCCTGAAATAACTTGAGAGGACACTGGCGCTGCGATCGTTCAGCGGCCGTTGGGATGATGGGTAGTCCCCTACTTTGCCTAGTCTTCGTATTTGTGGGCGGCAAATCGTACTTGCGGCTTAGTCTATTGCTGGTTGAAGTTTTGTTTTGAAGGAAAGAACAAACTTTTTGAACTTCATGACACGATTCGAAATGGTAAGCTTGAAAGAATAACGTTGTGAAACGCAACAACTGAACCTTTGCTGATTCGTGTTTCGTGAGAAAACTGCTCCAAACCTCACGAACACAACGTAGCCAGAAGCAGGCCAGAAGTACAAAGATTAGACAAATACGTGTACTACCCATCATTCCCATGCTCGCTGAAGCGCCGTGCGTTGCAGATCCCTTAGAAACTACCGCCGGAGTTCCCTCTAGTGTATTTTAGGAAACTCCATGATTTTTGTCGAAGGCACGTGTTAAGCATATTGTCGAATGGGGTCTGCACATTCGGCGTCAACTCTGTGATGAGCACGACGATGGTGAAGTCTGCGTGTCATGCGGTGGTGAAGTCTCCGTGTCACCTTCTGTGAAATCGAACACCGAAAGATGTGTCAGAAGCACTCGTCAAATGGCGTGGCGTTCATGGGGGGCCACGACTTCTTGATTATTATTAAGACCTTTTCGTCATCACTGCTTCATTCAGTCATCTGTTTGATACTGCTGCTCCTCGCTTAAAACAGTGATCGAGTTCGACGAAGTCACTTATGGCTTCGTCGAACTCAATCACCGTGAACAGCAGGCACCGAGGAACAATCGAAAATCCGTAAGATTGAGGTGCCATTAACAACTGTCACGAGAGAAGGTGGCACAATCACATTTTTCTTCACGCAGGCCGTCGCGAGTGGCTGAATTTGCGTGTCAAACAATGAAAGCCCTGCAGTAGATACATTAGCGAAAACACGTCATAGAGACCACGGCGCTATGAGGGAGTCGTTAAAGACCAAAAAAGTTTTTTTTTCTGGTAAACATGTCTCGGCAATAGTAGACAGAAGCGCGCTGTTCAGAGTTTTTTCGCCTGTGCATAAAATCCTTAGAATCGCATCGTGAGTGCACCGCAGTAAATTATTTTTACTTCAAAGTACCCTACAGGCCCCACATGAATGTTTAGTACGAGGGGCAATACACAAGTTAAATGTACATATTTGCATCAGATTGAAAATGTACGAAAGAAAAAAAGAAATTGCAAAACATTACGTTGAATGGAAATTATTAGTGTAGAAAGACGCACGCATGCCAACAGTTAACGAAAATGTGCGTTTTTTGGGCATGAGCAACGGAGCAGTTACAAGGCACAGTCTTCGCGTACATAGCTGCGGCAATCTTAGCAGCGAGTTCGCGGTTCAAGAGATGGACAAAATGAGGTGTAAAACCATGAAAAATAAGAAAACAATACAATTCATTGTGGCGATATACAGCGGGGTGCAGTTCCTGCGTCAATAAAGAGAAAGCAGACGTAAAGCGACATGCCTATCAGTCAGAACCAGCTTGTCTGATGTAACATATCAGAAATTTACAACGATGACATTGTCGGGCGAAAAGATCTAGAAATTCATCTTTGCGCTACGATGAGGTATCTACTCGCTGAAATTTGTGAACTGGCTTGACAACAAACGACGGAATCTATCATGGTTTGTCGCAGCAACAACTTGGTCAGGCAAACTATTCCTGAGAATAATGACACGTGGGAGTTCGGACTTATTGAATGAGTTGTTGAGCCGTATTACGGGAGTAGCCAAGATGATTGCGTGGTCTACATGAGGTTAGATAGTGTTTCTGCCAACCAGTAATGGTGATTCGGGAGGAGTGGGTAATTTCATAAAAGAATGTCATCAAGGCAATGTCGCGATGAATGCTCAAGGGTGGAAGTGAGAGTTCCTCTTTTCTATGCGATATTCTGGAGTAAGGACACTAGTTATTGGCAATGAAGCAGCTTTCTCTATTTTAAATTCTTTCCAATTTATGAAATAAGCATTGTTTATGGGGATACCAAATAGAACAGGCATATTATAGTTGAGGGCGAACCATAGTCAAGTAACATAGTTTGCGAACGCTTGACAGTGTATAGCTTTCAGGGTACTTCTCAAGAATCCTAGTGGTCTGGAAGCCTTGGCAGAGATTCCTCTGATGTGATCGAACAACAATACATTAGCTGTCGCTATAACCCTTAAGTACAGATACTGCGTTGCATTCGATAGAATGTACTGATTAATGGTGTATGAAAATTCGGATCTGCTGTACTTCCCTGTAAACGACATTACTTTACATTTTAAGACATTTAGAGCCACGAGCCATAAACTACACCAATCATTTGGGTCATTTTCGAGTGACAGGTGATCTTTGAGGTTCTCGATTTGACGGTAAATACTGCTGTCATCAGCAAATACCCTGATACATGAAGAGACATGTTGCGGAAGATCACTGATGAATATGAGGAAAAGTAATGATGCGAGTACGCTGCCTTGCGGTACACCTGAAAAATCGTAACTTAGGGAAGAAGAGAAATTGTTTACAGTTGTGTACTGCCGACGATTAGCAGCCAATTGCGAAGTCATGATTGCGTACGGGAGCCTAAGTTCAAAGCGGGAAGTTTCAATATCGGGCGACAGTGTGCGACCCAATCAAAAGCCTTCAAATTGTCCAGCAACATGCAGTCGGTTTGATAATTATTGCCGGTATTTGCAGCAAGTTCTGTGGTTTATTCAAACAACTCAGTCTCACACGAAAAGCCCTTTCAGTAGCCATGCTGATTTTTTTTAAAAAGGAGTGATTGGATCCTTGATGTCTGTAAATATTCGAAGCTATGAATTGTTCTAGCATTTTAAAACCAATAGAAGTAAACAAAATATGATAGTAAATTTTACGTAAGGTTTATTTTCCACTTTTGAATATTTGTATTATCTTCGCCAACTTCCAGTCAGATGGTATCATGCCAATTTAGATATACAGCCGGAATATGTGAATTACTGTGTTTTTAACGCCTTCGAACAGATTCCATATATACCGCATTAGGAAGATAACTTGAGTCTTTATGCCTGTAATGGACCATATGCAAAATTGCTTTGTGCTCTGGCAACACTGTGCATTTTGACCCCGCCGCCATTTTAATGTGGGCGAGCGGTCGACGGCAACGCGTTCGCTAGTACGGCCGTACGACGCCTGAACATTTACTTCACTGCGCTGAGCTACTGCGGTAGCCTCAGCAAGACGTTTCCCAGTGCCCGAACATGTGATGTGGAAACCTGTTTAGGAATTTCGCCACATATATTGAATGACACTGTAGCGGACTTAATAAACCAGGCTCCGACGTCATCCAAGCAGCAAACCAAATCTTGTGCCTTCGCCGTGGAAGCGTACACCTTGCCGTTGTCGGTTGTGACCAACGCCTGTGACACAAGGTACGTAAGCGACGTTTCTGAAAGCATGCAGTGCTTGTCCTTTTGGAGCAACGTACAAATAGTGCCGCCGATGTTAATGTCGTGCGGGCGTTCTCGGCGAGGTCGGTCATGTCACTGCGTGTTTCTTTCACTGCACGTGCTCGCGTGCATGGATAACTTGTCATTATGGTTTTGCAAGAGGAGGCTATGTTTTAGCGTTTATATTTAGCATGTCCAATCAGCCGACGTGGTCGCATAGGAACTTCGCAGCTGTTCCGGTGGTTCAGCGTGCATGCCTCGAAAGACATGGCTCGTACTATGAAAACAGTTTTTTGCGCAAACAAATTTCACGTCCGCACATATGCAATACTGGTCTAATATTAATGTGCTGCCTTTACGAGTGCGCATGCTGCTTTGTATGAAAAACGACGTACGCTAGTTTGTTCACTAAACATTTAGACTAAACGGGTCTACAAGGACAGCTAGAAAGAACGTAACTGATCCACCACAAGCGCCAACGTAAGTTAACAGCGAGACTTCTTAGAAACCTGATTCATTGGGTGCACGTTAGTTCGGAGATTTTTATTGGCATGTGGTTTTCCAACTCGTGAATAAAAACCAGTGTTTCTGATGTTGCACAAGAGGTTGTTCACATCGAAGCACTTCATGCAGGTTTTGTACTTTTGCACTGTAACGTAAGCTGCGCAGGGATATTCCCGAATGACATAGTCAGTGCTTTGTGGAGAGTAAGTTGCATAATCTTGTTGCTTTGCATAAAGCTGTCTTGGCCAGTGCCACGACAGCTTTATTCGTACTTGTGATATGGCACTCGGTAAAAAGATGGCAAGCTTGACTGTGTGCAGCTTACAAAGTTCTTTTTTTGTTGTTGTTCTTACAGTCTCGGAATTGTCTATGCACGTGCCACGTGCTACCGAAGCCAGAAGAAGAGTGGCCGGCCGTACAAAGTCTGCTTGGCTTTGAAAACTGACAGTGGAGCAGTGGCTGATTCTACTTGTGAGCGCCCCGCTGGGAGTGGTGGTGCGTGCAGCCACATTCTTGCGGCTCGGCGCGTCCTTCTTCTGCTGAAGCAGAACGGCTTCAAAGAGGCACCACCAGAGCTTTCATGCACAGAGTTGCCACAGCAATGGAGGCACCCCCGACGACAACGCATCAGGCCCATGACCATGCAGAACATGGACTGGCGGAGTCCACGTGAGGGTGGCATGGACATGTCAATGTCACACTTATTCACTTGCATTAAACACCCACGGTCCGCCTACACTGACCACGAAGCGAGTTCACCAGGCGAAGTGACACTACTCGACTGGCTGGAGCGCGTCTTCTCAACTCTAAGTATACCCCACTCGAAGTTACACCGACCGCTCATTGCATCCTCCGCTGCGTTTCTAAACGACACTTTCATAATAAAGCACCGTTTTATAAAGACCCGTGTCAGAGCACGCGTCACTGTCTGGATCGTGGGCGCGTCCCCGCCGCCGTATTCAAAGCGTTGCCAACGCCTCTGGCGCGAACGGATGGCAGACGACGTAACTCCTTCGCTAACTGCCCATCCGTCGCATTTTCCCACGTGCACGAAGCCGGAGTCCGGCTCGCATTTTCCGTCGCAGGCGGAGTGCTGTCCGAAAAGCCCAGTCACCCAAAGGTGTTGTGGTGAGCTAAGAGGAGACCGTAGACAGTAAAATTTCTCTCCCGCATCCGCCCTGCCAGACAGACAAAGGCGCGTTGCGTGTGAAAAAGCCATCAGAAGTTTATGGTCGCCCGCGCGTAGTGGTCAAGCCTCGCCAGCATAAAAATGGCGGATATGGTACCTGCTAGGTTCACTAGATGGCGCTGTTAATTTCGCATATTGCCTATTATACCGTCTAAGTGAGTGTCTATTGGTTTCATGAATTGGTGATGAAGCTCCGCTATGTTGGGTATGTAGGTACTGTTCTCTTTCGTGAATACAGAAATGAAAAGAAAATTAAATGCTGTAGGGCATTGGCTAGCTGGAATAAGAACGTTGTTACAATCGTGTAATGAGATGCCATGGTTTTTCGTGTGGCATTTATGACTTTGCGAAATTTCACATTTTTTTAGTAGTGTGGGTAAGTCAATAAAATAATACTTCTCCTTTGCCTTACTTAAAGCTGTGCAGTTAGCTCTCATGCAGGTTTTTTTTATTTAAGCCAAGAATAACTGCCCGATAACTTTGCATTTATATTTAGCCATTTCTTTCATTCCGCATTTTCTGCAGAATTTTAGTGAACCACGCATTTGATCTATCGTTGCTAATTGTAAGCAGTGGGACGTATTTGTCAACTAATGTGCAAAAACTATTTATGAAAAGTAGCCAGTTCTCTTCGACAGATCTATTGTGAAAACAGGGTAGGCGAAAATTATCAAGAAAGAGCACTAGTTGACAACTAATTCCCTAATAATTGCCTTTATTAAAGTCCCCAATGTATTTTATATGTAAACCAGCTACAGGAAGGGGTATGTTTATATCTACTTGGAGTAATTTAGGGCCACTGAATCCGTACAAGTAATCCGTTCTACGTATTGCGTCCGGAGTAGAAGTGAGGACAAGATCCAGAGTGTTCAGACCACGTGCAGGTTTCGGAAAAGTTTGGAAAAGGTTGAAATCTAGAGTTTAGGTGAGAAAATTAATTGACGGGTGACAGAATGATCTCAGCGTGTCTCAAATAATGAGCGAAAAGTTAAAGTCGCCTAACGAGTAAATTATGTCTAGTTTGCAATTTTCAGATGCCTTTTTGATACTGTCATCTAGCATATTATTGAAGGAAGAGTCGATGTCTGCCACTCGATAGCAACACATTACCAGAATTTCGGAGGAAGGGACAGTACAAGCTACGCAAACTATTTCGAGGTCATGAATTAGTGTTCATGAAAAATAATGTTATTATTTTTCTTAAGCTGACCGAAGCACCGCCTCCTCTATTCCAAGCGCGGTCAAACCAATAGATGGGGTACATGCTAGCCGAGGTAAAAATTTCATCACTGATAGCAAGATTCAGCCAAGTTTTTTGAAGCTGATAATACAAGTATACTTACATCGACATAATGCTGCGTGTGTAAGTGATTGACACAATTCGGTCATGCTATTATGGTGCTTTATTCTGCATGTGCGCGCAAGGCTGTAGCTATCTGACAGATTCGATAACCGTGTTTCTCGAAGAGTCCTAAATGCCAGGAATCCCAAGATAAGATCTCATTCACCGAAAACAACACTTGCCACACAAACACTACGGGAAACAAGGCCCTCTTCTCTGACACGACAAAGTGTCCCACCACTATTTCAGGGGAACATAACTTTCCAACCCAGCCTTTCGTTGAATGTGACATTCATGACGGAATCATAGCACCAGTATCTACTAAGGAAGTTGCAGGCATACTACCTATAACACACACACTATGTTTTTGACAATCATGATAGGAAGCGGGATAGTTCACAGAGCCGGGGACTGGTCGGCGACCTTACCTCCTCCGGCTGCACCGCCTAGTTTCTCGACCGTGGTAGAGGTGTTGAACAGCGCCGTGGTGACGGCGAACTGTGTGGGTGACTGGTTGGTGACGTAAGCCCACGGTCTGATGCTGGCGGGTCTCTCCTCTTGAAATGGCGGAAGGAATTCCTGAGTGACGAGCCTGTGGTGTTTGGCGCACGATGTTCTGCCGGCCAATGATTCTAGTTAATGGCTTCGTCATAGTTCGGCCAAGTTGGTGGCGAGCCATAGCTAGTCTGGCAGCGAAGATGACAAAAAAAAGAGATCTGTCTTATGACACCACAGCTCTAGCAGAAAGGTGGTGGGCGACCGACGTTGTAGACTTCGCGATAAGCTTTGGGACGCTGCGAATAGTATACTCGATTTTCTAAGTGCCGATTAGTGATTGCACCCATATAGGCCCGTTATTAATGCATCACGTCGTCGCAAAGACATGGTGGTGCTATCGCAGGTGATCGACATGACTCTCTACCTATGGTCTATGGTCGACAGCGACGAATTGGCTGATGTGGGTTCGTGAGATTCCATGACTAAAAGCGCAACCAAACTGTTCGGCGTTCACGGCTTTGTTGCATCCCACGAGCTCCACGCTAACAATTTGCCTTTCAGCAGCCGCAAGGTCTAAATGGACACTGTTGCTGTCCTCATCTCTTGCAACCGTCACTACATTAACTAACCTGATGACCTTTCACGTAATCCCACCTAGCTTTAAGGTCTCAAATACGCGGCTATGCTTGATAACATCCACTAAGGAATCGATACTCTCCTTCCTCATTGATTGATATGCGTGGTCTAACGTTCCAGAACCACCGTAAGATTATGAGAGGCGCCATAGGTGAAGGTTTTCAAAATTTCGACCACCTGGGGTTCTTTGACGTGCACCCGAATTATAGCACACGAGCCTACAGCATTTCCGCCTCCATCGAAAATGCTGCAGCCCCAGCCGACATTCGTTCGTGCGATCTGCAGGTAAGCAGCTGAGTACCTTGGCCACTAGACCACCGTGGTGGGGATCTCCTTCCTGATCAAGTAGATTGGAGGATTTTTTAACCAGTTGAGGTTGAAAAAGGCTTATTAACATGACAATCCATTATCAGGTAATGATGGCGTCGGTATGCTGTGACAATTGATATCTTCCTCCTCTTCTACTTTCTCTGCTAATACCCGCCTCAGTATGTTTTTTTTTGTTACGTGAAAGTAAATTTTCAGACGCGTATATTGAATTGCAGTGCATAGTATGTCAGTTCAAGTATAGGAGGTAATTGAAATATTGTGGTTTGGTGCAAGATAAACCACTGCCTCGAACATGCACAGCATTCAGCCGAGCGCAGCGCGCACGTACGGATGAGCCCACGTTGATTGCGGTGACCCTGTAGCAGCAGCTTCTGTCCTGCTATAACACTTCGGCACGAGTTCCGTGACGAGAAAAGCATGGAACGACTCTGGTTTATTGCGAAGCAGTTGATCAGCGAGGCCTGTCCTCTGTCACGCCGTAGCCACCGTTGACGATGATGGCGATAACGAAAAACAAGCGCGTTCCAGACCACACAGTCTTTCTACCATCACGGCTTGACTGTCCCAACGTGGGAGCGGCCCGCTGCAGGTTGAGTCATGCTCCTCAGAACTTAAAATAAAGTTTCGCATCCATTCATCTATCATGCACAGCACATGCAATGCACTCACTATACGCCATGACGATTACGCTGATGACAATGAATATTACGCAATATATGTCATCTTGATAACATCTACGATGCCTTTAGTACGGCTGGGAACAACGAAAAACCTCAAAGAAATGTGCACAGACCTCATGTTTGCGGCTTAACGCTAAACCCAAGAAGACAATACGGTGATAAAGAACGAAAAATAAAATTCACAACTCAACATATTGTACCATTCATGGCCAATAAACATTGTACGCAACTCTACACCACTCTGTCACTCATTTACGTGCGTTGTGGTCAGTGTCATGGGTGATTAACGGTAACACCGAACGCTCCCAATGCTTTTCCCACTCCTCATCATCAACTTCGTGGATTTGACGTGATTTAGTTTTGCTTGTCATGAATAACCAACTCACCTTCGCTCCCTCTCCTTACTTTTCCATATATTCCATACTAGCTACTTCTCAGAATCCATCCATGTGATGTGTTCAAATCTCTCCATCGTCAACGCTTCCAGCTGCCTCCACGAGCGCAGAGAGCGATGGTGCTGATTTCGACGGTTGTAGAAGTGGTGACAGCCATGAGGGGTTCGAACGTTTTTGCACGTGGGAGCCCGAGGTTAAACGCTGCTGGATCACGTCAGACTTGGACCTGTGGAACCGCATCCTTGCCCGCAACTGCATCGAATTGCGAGAGCATAAGTGGGGCGAGTTCTCGCTCAAGGGCTACCAGTGGCCCGAACAGAAACCAGCATTGCGGGACATGCTTCGTGCTTCATTGCTCATCCATATTTTGCTTCGACAACACAGGTATTGTGAACCTATTTATACTATATGTATTTCAGCAAGAGATATCAGAAACCGATATTCATTTTACTGTAGCTGTCGCTGCATTTTGCCGTATTTCGTTGTCACGTGCCTAGAAAAAGTTAGAATAAGCCACCAGATGTAGAGCGGCCTGTACCAGTAAGTTAGTTTCCTTTGGCAGGAGTCACTTTGCCAAGTGCGATGCCTCTTTTTCTCTCCTGCTTATTTGACAGGTTTTATTAAGGTCCCAACTTTACGAAAGTGTCAATGCATCCTTATGTGCAACCAACCACGTCGCGGTTCAGAAAAGCCAGATGACTTTCGGCGACATTGGTTCTGGCCTCCCCTTACCACCGCACATGTGGTATCTTGCGTAGATACCTACACACAGCCAAGCTACGAAACGCTACCGCACCCTTAATAAATTACCCAAATACCCTCTTGGTTGGGTTAAAGAGGCTGTCTGCTGTAACGGCCACTCGTTCTTTATACAGATAGCAACGACCCGTCAGAGCAGGCCGTCTTGATTGCTCTAGCAACACTGCAGACCAACTAGACCAATGAGAGAATCTACTCCTCGTTTATCCAGAGATTGCTTGTACTCGAGAACCTATTCAAAAAGGAAGCAGCTGATCCAATCTTTTTAGGGTATGACTTATGAAGCAGAGCCGAACACCTTCAATAAATAATACATTATTATTTATTGTCCAGTCATCCTGAGTCGAGAACCTCACTGACCTTAGCCGCACAATCAACATGGTCAGTCAACGTTTCCAAGTCGACAAGGCCCGAGCTGAACAGCGACACCTCACACTGATCTAACGTGTGCGTTGGTTTCATTTCCGTGTTTATTGGCTTTGAGCAGTCTAGGGTAAGGCAACATTGTGTCGGTTTTTCCAATACCAGGGCAGGTAGGTTGATAAACCCTGCTTCAACAGTTTGCATAAAAACCCCAGGTTTAAAACTAGTTTTAGGGGCGAAGTTCCTTATGGCGTCACCAGTTCGTCTCCCGTTATGGTTTGCAACCACCGGTGGCACATACCCCTTTGTAACCTTCGGTAGGCCATACCCGAGAGAGCGGGTATGTGCCACCGACAATAGACATTTAGGGGCGAAGCTCTTTAAGCCATGGGTCATGCGTCCTCCATGTATGTAGTAGGTAGCCACCTCTTGTTTAGTTCTCGGAATGTCCACTAGATGGGGATACTTGTACACAATCAGTATATGATGGATAGGGACAGACAGTATATGGACAGTATATGGACAGACAGATGGATTCATGGTTGGACGGAGGGACGGATGTACGAATGGACGTACAGACTCTTCGCCCCACACATCATCATTCAGTCCATGGATATGCAGTTTATTTTTTGCAATAGCTGGACGTCACTTTCCCGTAGTTCAGAGCTATGTAAGGCACTTCATCAGTACCGATATTATCATTCATATCATACACCTTTTGAGTCCTGACTAAGCCCTTGATGTTCTACAGGTGCGTGACACACATTTTCTTGGATATGTCGGTAACGACCATCGAGAGGTACATCCTGTGGCACGCAATCAAGACTGGTGCAGGGGGTGTCGCGCGATTTGACTGCCGGCCCAGCTTCACCGATATCGGCAGCCTGGTAAGCACTGAGGAATGCCGCAAGGCCATCGTTATTTTGCATCGTTATTTCGAGGAGCTGGCTCATTGAGTTTGCTGGTGGGTGGCGTAAATTATCGTCAAGCAAAGTACAGGCACCGCGATACCATGCTTTATTGGTTTGTTTCATTGTTTTGCTGGTTTTTATACAGAGAACCGAGTCAGTATATACAACGTTTGGGGGTAGCTGAAATTGAAAACCTTATAGCAAACAGGGAACACACTGTGAATCGTAGCTGCCTTTCAAAACATGGTTTTATAGTAATGGGTCTAAAAGGTAATGGACGTTCATTGCAGGGAGCTCTTACATATATGTTTAATAAAGAACAGTTGGCCCCGTATTTGCATGTTACACTGCAAATGTCGTCGAAAGACTATAGTCTTGAGTCTGGAGAGAGTACACAAGATGTTTATTTGATGTTCTGCGAAAAAACAAATCGGTGAATGGTATTCTGGAGGCGCTGCGTTAGAGTGCCTCGCTTGTGCAGCGGAGGCGAACGAGCGCATAAAGTCACGTCACACGTGAGACATGAGCGCTATCTGGCAGTTATCTTAGAAAACGAAGCGCGCGTGCCCTGCGCGCTCATCTCAGGGGTGATAAGGTGTAAAACGCAAGGCGACGGGTAGGTGCCACCACCGTGTCGTCTTAGCAAAGCGTTGGAAACACTTGCCTTTTCGAGAAAGCGTTGCCTGGTCAGCGCAACGTCATAAACGCTATGGTCCTGAAAATTACTTAAGTATCCTTTTCCTCGTAAGAGACACATATACATAATATTGACGTGTTGTTATGGTGCCTCGAATAGGCACAATAAGTACTTTATAATTGATAATCACACAAGTATGAACGCTGAATCGTGAGCGATATTGGTGGGCGCTGCGGATGGGGTCGGAAATTCGGAGTATCATTTGGCCACTTTGGGGCCGTTTAGGGTACCGTTAAGGGCGGGCAAACAGGCATATGTGCAGACAGACAGACGGACACACAGACCGAAATTTTCGCGTCGAAGGTCTCCAAAAAAGACTTTCATCTTTAAAAGCAATTTTTACAAGACCTCAGGGCCCGTGAAACGTGAAAAATTGGAGCATCATGGCGTTCTGTCCTCTACGTAGGTATGAGCAATGGTTACAAAGCCCCCCTTCCCCGTTTGGGGGGGGGGGAGGAGCTTTAACTCCTCAAAACATATATTGTCGGTTTGTGTATTTGTTTGACAATATCTGCATGCATCGGGACTGTAACTGTCCCTGCGAACTATATTGTACTGTCCCTGAAAAAATAATGGAGCATGAATTATTAACAACTATGAATGCAAGTAGCTGTCACTAGTGGGCCTTCGATGGCTGCATTTTTGTAAGTCCACCAGCAGCGAGTTTCTCACTTGGCACGAGGTCACCGATATCTGTTGCTTATAACACACTATTTTAAGGCAAAAACCTTCAATTCCTTTTGATTTCAGGAACTGGCTGCATCCATCCGTGCCCAGGATGCTATAACACGCAACCTCAGAGGGTCCCCGCACGTGCAGTAGCTTCTGCTTAGGTTTTTTCAACATGAAGCACCACCCTTAAAAGCTTTTAGGTGTGCTTAGCATCCTTTAGGCTAACGTTTCAAGCGCACATTCCTTAAAGATATTGATAACAAAATCCAAGCTCCAATAGAAGGCTCTTTGATAGATCACAGCGCGTTATAAGCATAGGGGCCGCATTGTTACACTTCGCTGCTTAATCATTTGTACGAAATGCTTCAGTGGTGTGAGTATGAAGGCCTGTCCCCCTTACACCCTTTCAGCAACTGCATGATGGTATAGCGGCACGCCTGGCAAAGCTTCTTCATCAGACGTGTCGTTGCAGTGGTCTAGTTACCAGGATGGCTCCCTTTGGCATGCGTCGTCCCCTGTAGCCCGGCCACAATCCGCCTATTCATGCAAGAAGGGAGACGCGCGCAACACGTTCCATTCTGACCAATCCCATCTTTATGGGCACTGGCTTTGGCCGAACAAACTTTTTAAATTACTGAAAGTCGTTCTGTTTTTTTTTCTTTTTAAGTGTGAATACACTTTATAAGCGACCCCAAACCATCCACCGCCGTCGGCGGCGTCCGCAGTCTTCTCTCTATCTTTAAAAGAAAGAGGACTTGGCGGGACGCAGCGCGACGCTCCACCGAATAAGCCACGGACGCGACGCTGATAGTCCCCCTCCCCCTTTGCTCGCTCCTCCGCTCTCCTCGCTCGCTGCAGCTACGCGCGCACCCCTCTCTCTCGCGCGCCCGCCTTCTCTCTGTCTCCCGTCGAGAGCGGGTCGTGCGATGGATGTCCCGGAGGCAACGCTACCCTCTGGATATAAGGCGCGTTGCTGACACCGATATCAGCGTCGCCAACGGATTTTAACTTTACTCCCCCTCATAGCATCACCCCGTGCATTCGCACTTAACCATGTTCACCCTCGGGGAAATGATTGGGAGTTTTTTTTATGAAAACTGGCGTAATTTGATGTTTTTACCTCAACAAGCGGGCTTTTTTTTAATACGAAGCATTTCTTAGCAAACTTCGGTGACTTAGCAAACTTCGGGGATATCTATCTATCTATCTATCTATCTATCTATCTATCTATCTATCTATCTATCCGTCTATCCGTCCGTCTGTCTATCTATCTATCTATCTATCTATCTATCTATCTATCTATCTATCTATCTATCTATCTATCTATCTATCTATCTATCTATCTATCTATCTATCTATCTGTCTGTCTGTCTGTCTGTCTGTCTGTCTGTCTGTCTGTCTGTCTGTCTGTCTGTCTGTCTGTCTGTCTGTCTGTCTGTCTAGCCACCTATGACTTTCAACTATCCTGGCCGTTTAGTTAATGGTATCAATACCAAATTTGCTATGGCATAACATCACTGTATGACGAGCATAATTGACCTATCATAACATGACTATCATGAATGTATGTCATGAATGTCATGATTTACATTTCATGGTCTTGCTGCTCTTGCGGTGGTTTCGTTCACATGACATGTTGCGAAATTGGCATAGTATGACATTACTGCATGGCAAAGACAAGTGACAGACCCTAACGTGGAAGTCATGACATGCATGTCATGGAAGTAATGGGTCGTTATTACACACCACGCTCATGGTACGCTCGCAGTCGTTTCGCTAGCTTAACATACACAAAATTAGGTGTTACGGGATGAATGCATGACGAAGGTATACGACTGGTGCAAACACGATAGTCATGAGATGCATGTCATGGAACAACATGACTACATGCTATGGTCATGATGCGCTCGCGGCCGTTTCGCTGGCATCACATGTAGCAAATTTGTTATTACGGGACGTGAATGGATGACACATGTAAATGACACGTACAAGTGATAATCAAGACATGTATTTCTTGTAAAAACATGACTATATGCCACACTCATAATGCGCTGTGGCTGTACCGCTTGCTTCACATATACCAAACTTGGTATTACGTCACGTGAATGGATGACAAAGGTATGTGACTGGTGCAGACATGCTAATTATCAGATGCGTGTGATGTAAGAACATGACTACATGCCACAGTCTAGGTGCCAATGCACTTCGACTTGACCAGGCTCGCGTGCGTGCCGGCGTTCTTTTCGTGGCGTCACGCCGGCGATGCTATGCCAGGCGCCGATCGCGCCGCGCTGCGTTGCTTTGGCGCATGCGCGTTTGTGCACGTCCGGTGTCCCTCCGTCACGAAGCTAGGCAGACGCGGTGCTGTCCGGGTACCGTCATCGGTGCGAAATGCAGCATGTTGCATTTTGCGCCGGTTGCCGACTGGCCTTGTCGACAGACGCTGGTCGCGCCCGCGTTTTGCTAGCGTAGTGTCGCTGCACCCAGCGTGCGCGCGCGTCAACGTTACGTGCGCTTGCCGCCGTTTAGCTAGCTTCACACATACAAAGTTTTGTCTTATGGAATATGAATGGATGACGCAGATATGTGACTGGTGCAAACATAACAATTATGAGGTGCGTGTCATGTCCACATGACCACATGCCGCACTCATGATGCACTCGCGGCCGTTTCGCTAGCTCCACATTACTAAATTTCGTATTGCATGACGTGAGTAGACGACAAAGGTAAATAACACGTCCAAGCATGATAATCATGATATGCGTGTCATGAACATCATGACTACATGCAACGCTCATAACATGCTCACGGCCGTCTCACAAGCTTCACTTATACCGAATTTAGCATCGGGTGACGTGAATAGACGACGAAAGTAAATGAAACGTTTAAACGTTATAATCATGACATGGAAGTGATCTCATGACATGGAAGTCATGACAGTCGTAAAGTTGGGCTGACCGTACAGTGACATATCAACCATGCTCATCTACGGTTCGAACATCATCGATTTGCACTGTACGTGGAATTTGTCAGTATTATTTATTTATTTATTTATTTATTTATTTATTTATTTATTTATTTATTTATTTATTTATTATTTTGGACATCTCCCCACAATGCCCACGAAGGGGGCGTAAGCAGAGAGTGTCTCCTGATTTGGCCCTCTGTTCGTGGGGCACCTCGGGCATGGACAGCGAAACAGTACATATTGTGAGGAGGTTTATGAGTCGTTTAAGACAGCGACGAGACAGCGTGAACAACTGTCCAGCGATCGGCACAGCAACGAACCGAAGCACGAGCAGAGAGAGCCGGGCGTTGGCGATGCTGCTCGCTGCAGGCACATCTTCTTCTTCACAATCGCCCCCGCTGAAAAAGGAGCCATCCTGGCGACTTAAGAAGTTTCAGGCAGAGGCTCATGGTACGGTTTCAGTCGGGAAACATGGACGATGTCACGTGAACGCCGGCGCATGTCGTCCGATCGGGAAACTGGTTCAATTAGAAAATTAACTGGAGATGTTTTCTCCAAAACGGTGTAAGGCCCCTCGTATCGGGGGACAAGTTTCGAGGAGAGTCCCGGTGTTTGGTGTGGGATGGCAAGCCACACAAGAGACCCTGGGGCATAGATGAGATCCGGAAGAGAGGTGCTACGGGTTTCTTTCTGGCGTTGTTGCTCTTCTGAGGTGAACGCACGGGCGAGCTGGCGGCACTCTTCGGCTTGTCTAGCAGCATCGGAGATAGGTGGACACTCGGAAGCATCAGGACGGTAAGGAAGTAGGGTATCAATTGTATGGGAAGGCTCGCGTCCGTAAAGAAGAAAGAAAGGTGAGAATCCCGTGGTGGTTTGTATTGCGGTGTTATACGCGAACGTGACGTATGCGAGAACACGGTCCCAGTTGCTATGATCAGATGCCACGTACATTGAGAGCATATCACCTAGCGTGCGGTTGAACCGTTCTGTTAGTCCGTTAGTCTGCGGGTGGTATGCTGTTGTTTTCCGATGAATGACGTGGCATTCCGAAAGCAGAGTTTCGACGACCTCGGAAAGGAAAGCGCGGCCTCTGTCACTAAGGAGCTCTCGAGGTGCACCATGTCGAAGGATAAAGCGTTGCAAAATGAAAGAGGCGACATCCTGAGCTGTAGCGCTCGGCAAAGCGGCTGTTTCGGCGTAGCGTGTCAGGTGGTCAACCGCCACTATAATTCACCGATTACCATCTGGTGTCAATGGAAGGGGACCGTAGAGGTCAACGCCGACGCGATCAAATGGCTTGGCAGGGCATGGAAGTGGCTGCAATGCGCCAGTCGCACGTGGCAGTGTTGATTTACGTCGCTGGCAGTCAGGACAGCACTGCACGAATTTACGTACAAAATTGTACATGCCGCGCCAGTAGTAGCGATGGTGAAGGCGTTCATATGTTTTGAACACTCCGGCGTGGCCACATTGCGGATCGTCGTGAAGGGAGGCACATACTTGCGATCGTAAAGTGCGTGGAATGACCAGCAATCACCGGCGGCCATCGGGAGCGTAGTTGCGTCGATGAAGAAGTTGATCGCGGATGGCGAAATGGAAAGCTTGACGTCGGAGGGATCGAGATACTGGAAGGTTGGGCGTGCCAGATAAATATTCGATAAGAGAGGCGATCCACGGGTCACGACGTTGTTCGGTGGCAATCGAGTCGAGATTTAGCGATGACAAGGTCTGGAGGCAAGTGTTTCCGCACGTCTGGTCTGGTGGTAAAGGTGAGCGGGACAGAGCATCAGCGTCAGAGTGTTTGCGTCCGCAGCGGTATACGACGCGAATGTCGTACTCCTGGATGCGGAGTGCTCATCGCGCAAGGCGGCCAGAAGGGTCTTTCAACGTGGAGAGCCAGCAAAGCGCGAGGTGATCAGTTACTAGATCGAACGGGCGGCCGTATAAGTACGGCCGGAACTTTCCAAGCGCCCACACCAGAGCCAAACACTCTTTTTCTGTCACGCTGTAATTAGTTTCGGCTTTCGTCAGAGTGCGGCTAGCGTAGGCTACAACGTATTCTGAATAGCCGGGCTTTCGTTGAGCGAGGACCGCGCCTAGCCCGACGCCGCTGGCGTCGGTGTGCACTTCGGTAGGAGCCGTCGGGTCGAAGTGGCGAAGAATAGGTGGGGAAGTGAGCAGACGGCGCAGAGTAGTGAAGGCAACGTCACATGCAGGGGACCAGGAGGTGAGGTTCACGTCACCGCGAAGAAGCTGGGTTAACGGTGACATGATAGATGCAAAATTGCGAACAAAGCGCCGGAAATAAGAGCATAGGCCTACAAAACTGCGAAGTTCTTTCATGGTCGTCGGCTTGGGAAATTCTGCGACTGCTCGAAGTTTTGCTGGGTCTGGTAATACGCCGTGCTTGGACACGATGTGGCCTAGGATGACGAGCTCGCGTGCAGCGAAGCGGCATTTTTTCAGGTTAAGCTGGAGACCAGCGTTGGTCAGGCAACTCAAAACGTGCCTGAGGCGAAGGAGGTGCGTAGGAAAGTCATGGGAGAAAACCACGACATCGTCGAGGTAACAGAGGCACATATTCCATTTGAGGCCACATAGCGTATTATCCATAAGACGTTCAAACGTGGCAGGCGCGTTACAAAGCCCAAAGGGCATGACGTTAAATTCATATAGTCCGTCTGGTGTAATAAATGCCGTTTTTTGGCGATCGGCTTCTGCCATTGGGACCTGCCAGTAGCCAGACCGCAAATCTAGCGACGAGAAAAATTCCGCTCCGTGAAGGGTGTCATTGGCGTCATCAATGCGCGGCAAAGGATAGACGTCCTTGCGGGTTATCTTATTCAAACGACGATAGTCCACGCAAAATCGAATAGATCCGTCTTTCTTACGCACCAGGACGACGGGAGACGCCCAGGGACGGTGAGATGGTCGAATGACGTCTCTACGAAGCATATCTTCGACTTGATCGTTGATGACGCGGCGCTCTTCAGCGGAGACACGGTATGGTCTTTGACGCAGTGGCTGGTGTAGGCCGGTGTCAACATGATGTTTGACTTGTGATGTGCGGCCCAGTTGAGGTTGCGACACATCGAACGAACTCCTGAACTCATGCAGAAGATCCAGCAGGTCGGCGTGTTCGGTGGGAGTGAGAGTGTCGGCGATGGCGCTGGAAAACGTATCATTGGATGACTCCCCGAGTGCCGACAGTGCTTTTGGGTGGTCGCAGTAGTCGTCCGGGACATCAAACAAAAACGAAGGGTCGAGATCCTGCACGCGGCCGAGACATTCCCCCGCAAGCAATGTGACAGGTGTGGAAAGCGGATTGCTTACGAACATGTTGCTTCTTCCGGCGGCAAGGTCAATTGTTGCGAAAGGCAGCGGCAAAGCTCGACGACATTTGAAGATATCGGAAGGCATAAAAAGAACTGTAGCGTCAGTGTAGGCGTTGCATGAAACGGGAACAAGGGCGCAATTTTCAGGCGGAATATCGGTATCTTCATGAACGAGCAACTTCGGCGGCTGATGAGGAGCGTCCAGTAATGGGACATCACACAAGGGTGAAAACTCAACTTCGGCGCGTGCGCAGTCTATGACGGCATTGTGGCGGGATAGGAAGTCCCACCCGAGGATGACGTCATGCGAACAGACCGGAAGAATAATAAACTCCACGATGTAAAGAATACCTTCGATGGAGATTCTTGCAGTACAGGCTGCGAGAGGCGTTACCTGCTGTGCGCTTGCGGTGTGAAGAGACAGTCCGGAAAGCGGCGTCGTTACTTTGCGTAATAAACGGCAGAGATTAGCGGCAATAACAGAAACAGCGGCGCCAGTGTCCACAAGGGCGAAAGTACAATAACCTTCAACAGTTACTGCGACCACGTTAGCAGGAGAGGAGCGAGGGCTTAGACAGTTCGAAAACGGCGCAGTTCTTGCCTCTTGAACTGCGTTGCTTAGTTTTCCTGGTCGGAGGGTCCGGGCCGGCGACGCATGGGGGAGGGCGATCGCCGACGAGGAGAGGGTGCGCGTTGCGGCTGGAAGTCAAGGTGGTCAGTAGGCGCATAGCGAGGTGGCGAGACGGGCCCGTATTGGACAAAGGGTTGGCTGCCGGGATGCGACGACCGGGCATAGTTGCCGAACGTCTGAGGTCGACGGCGGCAGTAGCGAGCAACGTGTCCGGGAGTGAAGCAAGCGTAGCAAATCGGTCGGTTATCGGGCGTCCTCCAGGGATTGGCGACTGGTGCTGCCGCCCAAGGTGCAGTATAAGCAGCCGGGTGTGCGGGCTGTGAGCGCGTGGTGTAGGGTGGTTGCGGGAGCCTACGTACAGCGTCTGCATATGTGAGTGGCGCGGCTACGGGCTGCATCTCTTGCGAAAAGGCGACAGGAGGAGCCACAGGCTGTGCTGCATACGTTAGGGGCGCGGCCACAGGCTGAACGGCTGGTGGATAGGCGACAGGAGCGCCTACCGGCTGTGCGCCACCAGGGCAGGGACCACGGCTAGGTAGAGGTGGCTCGTAGTGCGCAAGAGGAACAGCTTGTGCAACCTCTTCCGATATAGCAGTGCGAAGCGGGGCAGGTAGACGGGTGGTGGTCTCGTGAGTAAAGGGCACTAGGGAAAGTTGGCGGGCGACTTCCTCACGGACGAAGGCTCGGACTTGCTGGAGCAATGGTGAATTGTCCGGCATGGAGTCGAAACTGGACAGCGACTCACCACCAGGCTTAGGCTGCCTAGTCAGAGTGCGTTGCTTTTTCAACTCGTCGTAGCTCTGACACAAGCTGACGACTTCAGAAACTGTGCTTGGATTCCTTGCCAAGAGCATTTGAAATGCGCCGTCGTCGATGCCCTTCATGATGTTTTTCACCTTGTCAGATTTGGGCATGGTGTCATTCACACGTCGACAAAGGTCGACGACGTCCTCAATATAGCTGGTAAAGGTCTCGCCAGTCTGCTGAGAACGGACGCGCAGGCGCTGTTCAGCCCTCTGCTTGCGGACAGCCGGCCGACCGAACACTTCAGCACATGACGTCTTGAAGACGCTCCATGTGGGGATGTTGTGTTTGTGGTTATTAAACCACAATTCGGCGACGCCAGTGAGATAAAATATCACGTGGCCCAGCTTGTCGGCTTCATCCCATTTATTGTTGGCGCTCACCAGTTCGTAGTGCTCGAGCCAGTCTTCGACGTCGGTCCCATCTGCACCGCTGAAGACCTTCGGCTCCCGTAGCGTAGGATGGCCAGGGCAGTTCAACTGGAGCGGAGGCGTCGATGTAGTGGCGTTGGCAGTCATGACAGGTGGTAGCGTGCGGCTTCGCAGCTCCAGGGTGTAGCGACGGGGATTAACAGCACCTTCCACCAAATGTGAGGAGGTTTATGAGTCGTTTAAGACAGCGACGAGACAGCAACCGTCCAGCGATCGGCACAGCAACGAACCGAAGCACGAGCCGAGAGAGCCGGGCGTTGGCGATGCTGCTCGCTGCAGGCACATCTTCTTCTTCACAATATAAATATTCAACAAAACACAAATAATAAATAAACGAGGAACACTACAAAATGCAAGAAAATGACTGCTATGCATTCAAACAAAGCTGTCCCTTAGCTATAAATACGGAGCTTACTATGAACACTAATATTATACATTGAAATGCATACAAATTGAGTGACTTATTTTGAAAAAACAATGATTACAATAAATTACATTACCCATCTTCAGCACGTTCACCCTAAAAGTTGGTTTAGAATATTACTTGTGTAATTCGCTTCCTGAATGTTGTAATGTTTAAGTCTCCCTAGCGTATTCAATTACTTCAGGAGTTTTTTTGCCAAGTAGAAAAATTGGTAATCAACTGACTCTATGGCATAGTTAGTCCGACACATCGGCCCCACTAACGCAACAGTTCGCAGATTATATCTAATATCTCTACTTAGGCATTAATAAAAAAACCTGATAGTTACTCTTCATTTTTATACAGATTAACATGGCTAGTTTAGAATTAGAATCAGAATTTATTATTAAAGTTTTGGTACAAGTGACAGGTATTTAGTATACAGTAATAGTTCCCATAGTCAAGAGACTGTATGGGAACCTCCTGTACGAAAGAAATGAGGTAATAAACACTTTAGAACAACACTAGCGTAAGATATCAATAAAAACAGAAAATGTAGTAAAAAATATCCGAACTGAATGCATGAAATAGTAAAAGATAACATATCGTATCAAAGTGAAAAGTACAAGAAAATAACAGAAAGAAAAAGCGATGTAACAGTTTACCAGTCTTTATCAAAAAACAAAAAATAAAAAAGCACACATCAATTAAACCAAACAATTCTCATGGTTCGTGTGTTCCTATAATATTAGTTTGTTTACCATAACTACTACATATGCTGAGTAAAAAAAGTTGTTGTATAGTAATACCCAAATTTCAATAAACAACAACTTTTTTTTCAGAAGACAGAAAATGGTAGGGGGAAGTTTTTTACCAAGGAGTCTAATTAAAAAAATTCCTAGGTTCTATTCAGTGAGTTCAGTAAGATTAAGGATGTTATTCACGTGTAGTAGACATTTAGCAATGGAAAGATGTGAGCTGGGTGTAATTATTCTAATGGCATGAACGTGGACATCCTGAAGAGACGAATTATGACTATAATAGGTATTTCACCAATATAATATACAATAGGTAAAATGAGAATGAACGAAAGAGTGATAGAGGCAGTAATGTTGTGCGTGAAAAGTAAGGGTGCGTTTTGACCAAGACTCGTGTACCATATGCTACTTTATTTCTTTATGTCAGCAATATGCCCCTGATATTTTAATTTACTATCTAGAAGGGGTCAGAGGAAGGAAGAGCATCAACTAGGAGAGTGGAGGCCAAAAGTGACATTTGGTGCTGATTTTAGATTTCGCTGGTGTAAAGTGAAAACGAAAAACTTGCTTTTACATGCATTAATAGATAACATGTTTGTACTACACAACTTTAAAATTTTTCTAAATCAGCATTCAAAATGTTTACAGGACATTAGATGTCCTTATGAGAAGTGAATATGGTGGTATCACCGGCGTACAAAATGCATTGTGATGAAGACAGACAATTTAGTAAATAATTAAATCAAAAACAGTAGTGGCCCCAAAATGAAGCCTTGGGGCACACCAATGTTAGTATATTGCTGTCGGGAATGAACGTTGGAAATGGAAACAACTTGAACTCTGTTATATAAGTGGTTCTTAGCAGTGATAGAGCAGGGCCGCAAATGACTATGAACTCCAGTTTAGTGAACAGAATATTAAGATTTATGTTGTCAAATGCTTTTGTTAGACCAATGAATATTGAGGGAACAAGACATCCTCCGTCAATTATTTTTAGTGGATCAGTAAGATGAACAAGCGCCATCTCTGTTGAGTAACCATGGCGAAACCAAACTTGGAAAGATATTAAACTTGGAAAGGTATTTTGTTGGCGATGTTTCAATGAGTTGCTCGATAGCTTTTCCAAAGAATGGTAAAATACAAATGGGTGAGTAGTTATTAAGTGCGAAGCATTTGTCAGCGAACTTCGGCGACTTTGAGCGTATCTATCTATCTATCCGCTTACGTTTCGGTGTTCTCATGGTCACCCCCCTAACTTGGCGTGAACCAAAATTATCGTGGGAGGGTAAGATGGTTTGACGAATATGACGCACTGGTCAACCCATGAATAATGTCACAATCTCGTCGTGCACATCATCAAACACTTCCCGCCAGACAGTGGCACATACCCACGGGCGGGTAACCGCTGCTGCTATGCGGGTATGTGCCACAGGTGATTGACACTTAGTACCTACCCAGGAACGACGAGAACATGCATCGGCAATTTTAGCGCGCTAGCGTAAAGAAGCACCCGACATCGGTAGCGTCGACCCGACAAATGTAAAGTATAAATTTCAAGGTCCCACCTGGAATCGAACCCAAGTATTCTGTGTGGCAATGAGGTATCTTACCGCAAAGCTACGCCAGTTCTCAAAATTACTTTTCGAACAGACGCTAATGTTCGTGAAACATCGACAGTGGCTGCAGTGCTGCCTACCCAATTTTAAAATCGTTACATATGTGCTCCTTTGATGCAGCCGTCACGTCGGGTTAACGTCTATTGTGGGTAGTTGCCATGCGCTGAGGTTGATTTATGTATCATCGCCCAGGGCCAGCATCCTCGCAAGCATCAGCGCTTCATATCAGCTTCTGAAGTTGCTAATACGCACGTCCGAGTTGGCATTGGTGCGCAAGTGCTAACTGGTTATATAAACATCTGCAACTCTTCCACATATATCTGTGCGGGCAACATTTGTACATATGATTTGTGTCATTTCGAGGCGTGTCGCTCAATAAAAAAATTTTAACACGGCCACCTTTTCTCCGCATGCTTCGCATAACGTCGATTCCCCGGTATGTGGGATCTGCCAATTTTTTTTAATAATGATTTGTCCCTCTTTTTACATACGGTTATCACTTTGACACGCTTTAATTCACAAGAAAATACACCAATCTTGAACATTAAATGATTATTAAATGAAAGTACGTCCGATATTATATGCATAATACAATTTATGTTAGCAAAATAGATGTTATCTATGCCAGCACTATTCATTTTTAGATTACGAATAACAGCAGTTATTTCATCCGGGGTCGTAGGAAATAAAAAAAATTCCGCCATATCCAGGAAGTGAATGATGATGAGTGGGCGAAGCTCCGGAGGTAAACCTGGTAAACCATGAATCCTCTGTACATTTTGTCGACTCGATTTTATTACATCGCTCCCCCTAGCGTACGTCGCCGCACTAAGTCGAACGATTGCCTTCAACCAATGACACGCGCCATATGTGACATCATTCCTATTTTATAAGATCTCGCGTCTTTCATCAACTACAAGTACCGCTTTCTAGTTTATAACATCTTGCATCTTTTCATCATCAGGTACAAGTACCACCATCTAGTAAACACTACAAGAACTGAACGAGAGGTGGCTACATACAGGAGACGGTACCGCCATCTAGTGAACACTGCAAGAACTAAACTAGAGGTGGCTACATACAGGGGACGGTACCACCATCTAGTGAACACTGCAAGAACTAAACTAGAGGTGGCTACATACAGGCTACAGGGGACGCACAGCCCACGCCCTAAGGAGCTTCGCCTCTAAAAGAATGAGCGAAGTAGGCGAGAATTGTTGATGGCTTCTGTAGGAGAATTGGAATTTTCAGGGAAGAAGTCGCAAAAAACGTCAGCTAGGGCAGAAACTGAATCACGTTCTACTCCATCAATTAGAATTCGACGTACGTCTTGCCTCAAGTTCCTGTTTAAAAACAACCTTGTTCCTTATGACAAGTTGTACCTTATAAAATTCTGGGAATTGTAGAAGATTATCCACACTATAAAGAGAAATATAGCAGTCACAATGGCCCCGCCGCGGTGGTCTAGTGGCTAAGGTACTCGGCTGCTGACCCGCAGGTCGCGGGTTCGATTCCCGGCTGCGGCGGCTGCATTTCCGATGGAGGCGGAAATGTTGTAAACCCGTGTGCTCAGATTTGGGCGCACGTTAAAGAACCCCAGGTGGTCGAAATTTCCGGAGCCCTCCACTACGGCGTCTCTCATAATCATATGGTGGTTTTGGGACGTTAAACCCCACAAATCAATCAATCAGCAGTCACAATGGCAGCAATTTGAAAGGCGTGATGCAAAAAACACACTCGTTGTTACATTTAGGTTAATGTTGTGCAAACCCAGAGCAACGAAAGTTATTTGGTGTTTTCTGCTTACGCATCTCATCATTGCAGCGATGTATTCCTAGCCCCAGTAATTACAAGTATACAAATACACTCTAAAAGACGCAATAGCTCAAAAAATTCCGAATAGGTTTGGAGACGCTCGACTTCCCAGGGGCCATTTTAGTGACTATATAGTGACTCACTCGCATTCTTGTAATATTGTTTCAGCAGACTTTTTGTTTTAATGCGTTAGCGATGAAATGGACACTCTCGGCTGGATTTCACCGCCGCAGAAAATAATCCAGAAAAACACTCCGGCATGCGGGACCAATCTTCAGGTCTCTGAATCGTGAGTGTAAGGCGTTAACTACTGCGCCACGGAGGAACACGTCCTTCAACGTTTAAACGGCAAGCTATCTATATCTACCACTTACCGCTGCTGACGGGAATCTCGGGGAAACTATCGTGTTGTCAGCAATACCAGCAAGATGGCGCAATGAGCGTGCGTCGCCCCATCGTCACGAAGGCGATGGCACGTGCTCTCAACTCCCAACAACACCTACTAAATTTCAAGGCCGAATGGCTGCCGCAGTGACGTCAGAAGTTGGGGGCCCAGTTACGCCGAGGAAACGGCGGAAAGCCAGTGTTTCGTTCACGTTTTAGGAGAACCAACGCTCTAGCTGTCGCAGCTGCTGCAGCTAGATTGGACCGAATAAAAGATGTGGAGAAAAAAGTCTTACTGAGCATGCTCAGTAAAATAACTGGGCCCCCACCCTCTGGCGTCACTGCGGCAGCCCTTCGGCTTTGAAATATAGTCAGTGTTGATCCCAAGTGTACTTTGCGCCGCGGAAAGGATGTGGGCTACACTCACTCGCGCGCACTTATCTCGTGGTGGGAAGGATCATACTTCTTGGCAGGCTTTCGGCTTTGATTGCAATGATTCTGTGTAGTTACCGAGCGCACAAAGGACACTGCAATTTTTGCGCTGTCACCGTTCGCGAAAAGAACGCGCTTTTAAGGCACAGCGAAGTAACAACTGATACGCTTATTCACATTGATCTGTACCTGTGAGTACGTTTTGTGCGTCATTTGTACGTGAGAAACGCGGGGCACGTTTCCATCTACTTTCCATTCTGCGCGTGACCTTCCAATTTGTTTCTATCACGTTCATTGCTTCACCTTTGCGGCAAAGCTGTGACTTCCTTGTTTGTTTTTGTTTTTTCACCTCAGAAAATGGCGCGTGAGAGGACCGTTTGCTGCGAGGCTATCGCCACAATGACAAACCTGACACTGTTCTGTCTTTCGGACCTCTACATTACCGGCCAAATGGCACGCACTATCGGTGCCTACCTTGAGCGAACGACTGTGCTAACCACCCTGCAGCTAATTATGGTTGTGGTAAGCATGGCGTAACCTAAAAAAAGGCGCTTACCAGCCAATGCTACAAGAACGTTAAGGAGAAGTATCCCAATTACATGGTGGCATATGTTCAGAATAAAATTACTTCTCAAGGATAGTTATAGCATGTATAAATACAGTAGTTATGGGACAAATGCACCTTGTCAAAATAAAGTATTTGGTCATCAGGGTCATTGCTTTCAAGGGTGGGCCCACAGGCCTAAGCTATTGATCTATTAAGTAGCTGATGAAGTACATTGGCCAAAGTATACGTGTTCCAACAATCTTTCACTTAGAAAATATGCAGGGTTCGGAAGGAAGAATAGCAGGGTTTCAACTTCTCTTATGGAACCTAAATTGGTCTGTCCTAAACCTGTCTGTCTGTCTGTCTGTCTGTCTGTCTGTCTGTCTGTCTGTCTGTCTGTCTGTCTGTCTGTCTGTCTGTCTGTCTGTCTGTCTGTCTGTCTGTCTGTCGAGCCACCTACGACATTGAGCTCTCCTAGCTGTTTCAATAACGGTATCGATACCGAAACTTGTATGGCATAACATGACTGTATGAAGAGCATAAGTCACTAGTTATAACATGAAAATCATGACATGTGTCATGAATGTCATGATTTACATTTGATGCTCTTGCTCCTTTTGCGGTGGTTTCGTTGACACCACATGTTGCAAAACTGGTATTGTATTGCATGACTCCATGGCAAACACAAGTGATAGACGGTAACATGCAAATCATGACATGAGTGAGAATTTATTAGAAGGCAGAGAGGTCGGCCTGAGCTAGTTCGCTCTAGCCTGCTACTCTACACAGGGGATAAGGGAAAGGGTAAGGAAAGAGGGATGAAGGGTGTTGATGGGTACAAGAAGAGGTGGTGCGTATGTACAGTAGCCACTTAGCATAGTACCCTACAGTCTAGTTTCTAGTCCAGTGCTTTTTTATAAAGTCTAGAACAGCCTTTGTAGCAGTTTTTCACACTGTTTGGTCGTTCATTGCTGACAATATGTGGCTTTCACTTAATGGTGTTCGTCCAATGCTTGCCAACGTTGCAGTTAGCATTTTTCTTTTGCGCCATGTATAATGCACAGTCACAAAATGTGTGAGCTATCGTTTCGCGCACTTGGCAGCCTTCACGATTCGGGCTGTCCGCATGGCCGATTAGGTGGGTGTAGTGGCGAGTGAAGGCGACGCCCAGGCGAATTCGGTGCAGTATATTAGCATGTCTTCGGCTCATTTTATCTGGAAAACGAAAAGTCATACCGGGGTCTGTTTCCCGCAGGCGCTTGTTCCGGTGATCTGATAGTGACAAGTAAGTGGCAGAGCATTCGCGCATGAGTGATCTCAACAATGTGTTGACGTCACCTCGCGAGTACGGTACTTTGACGTACATAGGAGCGTTGTATATTGCCGCTCTTGCTTCGCTATCGGCTGTTTCGTTGCCAACTAGGCCGCAGTGTCCAGGAATTCATTGGAGTGTAATCAAGTGACCGCTCCTGTGTGTTAGGTCAAATGCTTGGACGATTCCTAACGTTAACTCGTAAAATTGGCCTCTTCTTGAGCAACAATGAATAGCTTGAAGCGCTGATTTTGAATCAGACAGAATCGTCTATTTACGCGGTGCTTGGTCGTTCACAAATTTTATGGCTTCTTGTATAGCAACAAGTTCTGCAGCTGTCGAAGATGACCTATGATCTAATTTGTACTGTCGGGAAATACTGAGTTGAGGGATCACGAAGGCTGCAGCTTAGGCGGATGAAGTTACGGATCCATCGGTGTAAATGTGCACAGAGTCGCTGTATCGGTCATCTAAATGTGCCAAGGTGAGTTGCTTGAGGGCAATATAAGAAGCACGCGACTTATACGAAAATCCACGTATGTGAAGGCACACCAGCAGTTTAGTCAATGTCCATTGATGCACTGCAGGGATTACGGCAGGTGCAAAGCCTGAAGGGATCATGTGGCTATGCGTATCGAGGCATCGCGAATAGGTACAGCCTGGTCGGTCCACTTGTAGCGAAGACAACGGGTGCTGTGCATGTCGGGTCAGCAGACGAAGGTACACTCGAAGAGGCTCGCAGGACGTGTAAACCTGTATAAGGTAGGTGCGTGACTCCTCTATAGTGCCAGAGGTGGACGTGCACCGTGGCAGGCCAAGGCATATTCTCAGTGCTCGTTCCTGAAGGCTCTCTAAAGTACGAAGGCAAGTTGCCCGCATGCTGGAAAGCACAGGTGAGCTATACCTTATATAGCCCACAAAGAATGCCTTGTATAACTGCAGAAGACTTTTCTCCGAAGGGCCCCATCTCACTTTTGCTATAACACGAAGAACATACACAAAACTGATTAGTTTGTTTCGCAGCACAGTCACATGCTTTGACTAGGACAGGTTGCGATCAATGACGACCCCTAAATATCGGTGGTGCTTAAAAACGGGAATCACTGCTCCGTGAGCGAAAATTGGGTACCGCCACATTGATTTCTTTGTAAATGCCAATGCAGCACATTTTGCTCTTGAAAGTTCCAGGCCCTGACGACGTAAGTACTTAGATGTTATTGATGTGCCTTGTTGTAGCCTTGCTCGCAGTTGTGGTCGCGTTGCTCCAGATGCCCATATGCATATGTCGTCCGCATACGCACTCATTCTGACAACGTCGGGAAGCTAAGCTTCAAGACCAATGAGTGCTATGTTAAAAAGCATGGGGCTCAGGACGGCGCCTTGCGGAACTCCACGGCTTACGAGGTGTCTCGCCGTGTCACCGTCGGATGTCGACATAAAAATGGTACGTCCTCTGAGATAGCTCCCTATCCATGCGTGTAGTCGGCCACCTACGCCGATGTCTTCAAGTGCGTCAAGAATGGCCTCATGGTAGACGCTATCGTACGCGCCCTTTATATCTAAGAAAATGGCCCCTACCAATCTCCGACGTTGTCTTTCCTTTTCAACAGAAGAAACTAGATCTACAACACCGTCTATAGATGATCGACCTCTACGGAAGCCATTTATAAAATCTGGTAAGCCGACATTATTCTCCAGCAGCCATTCCAATCTTGCCAGCACCATGCGTTCCCATCACCTTACCGATGCAACTTGCTAGGGCAATGGGTCTATAAGAAGACAACTCGTGTGAACACTTGCCTGGTTTCAGTAAGGCCACTATGCGGCTGCACTTCCAACTCTCTGGGACTGTCGCTGTTTCCCACGTAGAGTTGTAGAACGACAAGAGAGCCTGCCTTGCTTCCTGGCTGAGTTGATATAGTGCCGAATAAATAATTCCGTCAGGCCCCGGTGCGGACGACCGTCGGGACGTGGAAATCGCAGCGTCGAGTTCGTGCATTGTAAATGGTAAGTCGAGGCGATCGTCGCTGGATGGCGGTGAGGCTAAATACGAAGGTGATATCGATGAGGAGGACATACCTACGAGTAAGTGGCAGTAATCTTCTGCAACCTCTACTTCAGGTCGACCTTGCTTTAGAGCCAAAGATCGGAAAGGGAACAACTGTTGAATGGGCGTCTGAAGGCTTCGGACAGTTTGCCATATTCAAGACAGGGGTTTTCTGGGATCAAGAGAGCTACAAAATACCCTCCACCGTTGCCTATCGAGCTTATCGAGGTGTCGCAATACATGTCGTTGTGCTTGGCGTGCTGTAGATAGGTCAGATGGTGATTTCGTCCTCCTGTATTTTCTCTCTGCCCGGCGACGGATTGCACGAAGGTATTCATATTGTGCGTCAAGCTGTGATCTTGGTAGCGACACATTCACAAGTTTCGCATGCGTTGTTAAGGCTGATGCAATTAGGCTTTCTATTTCGGATATAGATTGAATGTTCCAGCACTGAGCATTTACAGAAGCTTGGAATGCTGGCCAGTTTATGCTTTTCACAGGCCGGGGAGTCGAACGACGGAATCCTTTTAGCTGTATATATGTAGGGAGATGGTCACTTTCATGTTTTTCAATGTCTACGAACCAATAGGTGGTAGGCAAGACACTTCTGCTCACACAACATACGTCTAGACAGCTGCTGTACGATGCGCCACGGAGGTAAGTAGGTGAGCCATCGTTAATGGACATAAGGCCCTGATTGAGCACAAAATCGGCAATGTCACTACCGCGGGTGTTCATTGAGGCAGAACCCCACATGGGATGGTGTGCATTAAAATCCCCAACTAACACATGTGGTCCAGGGCAAGCTTGGAGCACAAACAAGAGATGAGGACAGTCCACGTGGCTTCTAGGAGGAATGTATCCACCAATGATTGATATTGAACGTCGCTTGCGCTTTCATCATCATCATCATCAGCCTGACTACGTCCACTGCAGGACAAAGGCCTTTCCTATGTTCCGCCAGTTAACCCGGTCTTGTGCCTGCTGCTGCCAATTTATACCCGCAAACTTCTTGATCTCATCTGCCCACCTAACCTTCTGTCTCCCCCTAGCCCGCTTGCCTTCTCTGGGAATCTAGTCAGTTACCCTTAACGACCAGCGGTTATCCTGTCTACGCGCTACATGCCCGGCCTATGTCCATTTATTCTTCTTGATTTCAGCTATGATATCCTTAACCCCCGTTTGTTCCCTAATCACTCTGCTCTCTTCTTGTCTCTTAAGGTTACACCTACCATTTTTCTTTCCATTGCTCGCTGCGTCGTCCTCAATTTATGCTGAACCTTCTTTGTAAGTCTCCACGTTTCTGCTCCGTAGCTAAGTACCAGCAAGATACAGCTGTTCTATACCTTCCTCTTGAGGAATAGTGGCAATCTACCTGTCATTATTTGAGTGTGCTTGCCAAATGTGCTCCACCCCATTCTTATTCTTCTAGTCACTTCAATATCGTGGTTCGGCTCCGCAGTTATTACCTGCCCTAAGTAGACATAGTCTTTTACAACTTGAAGTGCACTATTACCTATCTCGAAGCGCTGCTCTTTTCCGAGGTTGTTGTACATTACTTTCGTTTTTTGCAGATTCATTTTAAGACCCACCTTTTTGCTCTCCTTGTCTAACTCCGTAATCATGAGTTGCAATTCATCCCCTGAGTTACTCAGCAATGCAATGTCATCGGCGAAGCGCAGGTTACTAAGGTACTCTCCATTAACTCTTATCCCTAACTGTTCCCATTCTAGGCTTCTGAAAACCTCCTGTAAGCACGCGGTAAATAGCATTGGGGAGATTGTGTCCCCCTGCCTTACACCCTTCTTGATTGGTATTCTGTTGCTTTCTTTATGAAGCACTATGGTAGCAATTGATCCCCTGTAGATTTCTTCCAGGATGTTTATATATGCTTTATCGACGCCCTGATTCCGCAGTGTCTGCATGACGGCTGATATTTCAACTGAATCAAACGCCTTCTCGTAATCTATGAAGGCTATGTATCGTGGTTGGTTATACTCTGAGCATTTCTCTATTACCTGATTGATAGTATGAATGTAATCGATTGTTCAGTAGCCTGTTCGAAATCCCGCTTGTTCCTTTGGTTGATTGAATTCTAATGTTTTCTTTACTCTGTTAGCAATTACCTTTGTAAATAGCTTGTATACTACAGAGAGCAAGCTAATGGGCCTGTAATTCTTCAAGTCCTTGTCATCTCCTTTCTTATGTATTAAGATGATTTTAGCGTTCTTCCAAGATTCTGGTACTCTTCCCGTCAGGAGACACTTCGTAAACAGAGAGGCTAGTTTTTCTAACACAATCTGTCCTCCATCTTTCAGCAGATCTGATGTTACCTGATCCTCACCAGCAGCTTTGCCTCTTTGCATGCTCTCCAAAGCTTTTCTGACTTCTATCATTACTGGTGGGATGTCACCTGGTTACTGCTAGTTCTTATAGTATTAAGGTCGTGGTTGTCTCGGCTACTGTACAGATCTCTGTAAAACTCCTCCGCTATTTTAACTATCCTATCCATATTGGTAGTTATTTTGCCTTCTTTGTCGCTTAGTGCATACATCCGATTTTTGCCTATCCCAAGTTTCCTCTTCACTGCTTTGACACTTCCTCCGTTTTTCAGAGCGTGCTCAATTCTCTCCATGTTATACCTTCTTACATCGGATACCTTACGCCTGTTAATCAACTTCGAAAGCTCTGCCAGTTCTATTTTGTCTGTTGTACTTGAGGCTTTCATGATTTGACGCTTCTTAATGAGATTCTTCGTTTCCTGGGAAAGCTTGCCAGTGTCCTGTCTAACTACCCTGCCTCCAACTTCCACTGCACACTCCGTAATGATACTCGTCAGATTATCATTCATTGTATCTATGCTAAGGTTGGTTTCCTCACTAAGAGCCGAGTACCTGTTCTGAAGCGAGACTCTGAATTCCTCTACTTTCCATCTCAGTGCTAGCTCATTGATTGGCTTCTTGCGTATCAGTCTCTGTCGTTCCTTCCTCAAATCTAGGCGAATTCGAGACCGTACCATTCTATGGTCACTGCATCGTACCTTGCCAACCACTTCCACATCCTGCACGATGCCTGGGTGTGCACTCATTATAAAGTCTATTTCGTTTTTATTTTCGCCATTAGGGCTCCTCCATGTCCACTTGCGGTTTCCTCGTTTTCGGTAGAAGGTATTTAAAATCCGTAAATTATTGCGTTCTGCAAATTCTACTAGTAGCTCTCCTCTGGCGTTTCTAGTACCGATGCCATAATCTCCTACTGCCTGGTCTCCAGCCTGCTTCTTCCCTACCTTTGCATTCAAGTCTCCCATCAGTATTGTATACTGTGATTTTACCTTACTCATTGCCGATTCCACGTCTTCATAGAAGCTTTCAACTGAAGCATCATCATGCGCTTGCGCTTTATATATAGGCAAATATAGTCGTTAGAAGCATGAGGAGCCACGGCATGTTTCACGTACGTTAAATCTTGACGTACGCATATAATTACTTTGCTCGCTTTTCGATCATCACGTGACCACAAAGTGACCTATCCGGAAATACGAAACGACGACATCATATTCGGCTCACGCATTACAACCAACGGAAATTTGTATTTAAACATCCGTTGTCGAAAGTCAGACAATCGGCTTCGCAAACCTCGTGCGTTCCACTGCATTATAGCAGAGGTGCGCAACGTTCATCGAAGAAATTCGCGATATTGTTTATGGAAGGGTCAGCAGTAGCGGTTCCAGCACGTTGAGGATCTGCACTGCTGTTTTCGCTCCTGGTGTGTGTAGCTCGTTGAGAATCGCACGAACAGATTTTAATAGATGCTTCGACATGGTTTGGCTCTTCTCAGTGTCTTGCCTATCATTTTCCGCCCTCTTTGAAGTTGCCGCCCATGATGTGGTCTTTTTTATTTCTCCGGTCGGTAGTGAAGGCCACTCAGTATCTGAAGCATCGGCGTGCAACGCGGGCGTTGGTCCACTTTCTGCATCCCTGGGACGTGGTGCGTACAACATGGGTGTAGCGGCCTGATAATGCGCACGTGTATGTTCATCTGTTGCTGATGGTGATGCATCACTCCTATGTCCACTGTGCTTTCGCTGGTGTCTACGTTTTGGACGACGTCTGTGTTGGCGGATGGACGTTACTGCCTCTCTGTGTGTCGAGTTGTCCCTGACCATCTTCCGCAGGACGCGAATTTCTTCTTTGATCTTCGGGCACTCTTTCGACGTTGCTTCATGTGCACCAGAGCAGTTTGGGCATTTCAATGGAGCAGCAGCATCGCAGTTTTCCACCTTATGAGACCCGCCGCACCGCTGGCAAGTTGTCTCACTTTTGCACACTGCGCTGACGTGTCCAACTTGCAGCACTTGTGACACTGCAAAGGCCGTGGCACGTAAGGGCGCACGGGATGTCTCACGTATCCAACCTTCACGCTAGGGGGCAGAGTCTCAGAATGAAATACTAGTTTGATGCAGCGAGACTGCCCGAAGCGGCGTATGGTCACGATTCTGACTGTCGACGTCACAAGATTCTGCAGGTCAGCGTCTGTGATGTCAGCGTCGACGTCATTTATCACGCCAGTCGCTGTTCCTTTCCCGTGAGTGAGAAACGCGCGAACTGAAATACTTCCGAGCTGCGGGATGGCCTTCAGTCTGTCAAGAATGGTTTTGTTTGTCACATCAACAGACAATATGTTTTTCCTGCTATTTATGCGAATTTCATTCACTTGAGCAGGTGCTACTCGCTTGAAATCATTAGTCAATGACTGCCTGTTTAGTGAGTTCAGGTTGTCTGATGTAGACATGGGTACATACGAGATGGTGAAACATCGCTTGCCTTCGTCTAGCGCCGGTTGTGGCTCCGCCGTTGATGACGTCCTGCGAAGCTTCCTTTTCAACCGGCGGGTATGGAATGTCCGGAAGTCGGCTTCCGATTCCATCTCTTCCACTGATGAGCTCTCGGTGGAATCATCACAAGGAGCAGATGCGCCAACGCGGTCACCCACATTCGGTCCATCCTGATGCAAACGGCTAGGGCCCGCTGTCTCGTTGGATGGATGGTCCCCCATCCCGGGGGGTGACGTCTTCCGTTCCGCTTGTTCAGAGAAAGTCAGGAATTCTGAGAGTTTAAGAGAAAACAATAGTTGTTCAAGGCAGAATTATGCCCGAACGCATTTCTTCTTCCTCGTCTTCCTCCTGTGTCAAATCATGACATGCATGTCACGAAAGTCTACACTCCATACGCTCATGGTGCACTCTCGGTGGTTTCGCTAGCTTCACATATACCAAATATGGTATTATGAATTGTGAATTGATGACGAAGGTATTTCACTAGTGCAAACACAATAGTCATGCCATCCATGTCATGTAATAACATCAAGACATCCCACGCTCATGATACACCCGCCGCCGTTTCGTTATCTTTACACATACCAAATATCTTGTTACGTGGTGTGAATGCACGAGGAAGGTGAATGACTCGTCCAAACGTGATAATCATAGCATGTGTGTCATGTAAAACATGACTACTTGCTACGCTCATTGCGTGCTTCTGCCCCTTTCGCTAGCTCCACATATACCAGATTTGGTGTGACGTGATGAAGAGACAATGAATGTAAATGCCACGTCCAAACATAATAATTATGACAGGAAAGTCATGTACGGCATATTTTGCATGCCCCTCGTAGCTTATACCTCCTACCATATAAATAATAAATAACACGACCATCTTACATGACACACAATATATATATATATATATATATATATATATATATATATATATTGGTGTTCATCTGACTTCAACTATTTCCTGGTAAACTCATAATAAATACATTTTTTGCCAATGCTTCCAGATTGTTAGGCTACATACGTCGCAAGTTACATATTTCTACTAATGATATTTGTAAACTAGCGTACCATACATTTGTGCACCCTCAGCTTGAGTACGCGGCATCCATTTGGTCTCCTCATCAAAAACACCTAATCGAAAAAGTTCAATCTGTACAAAGTAGGGCGGCACAATTCATCTCACGTTGTTGCACGACTATACCAAAAGCCTCACGCCAATTAAACTTGACTAAACTTTTCAATCTTTGAATAATCGCCGTGTTATCTCCATTGTTTCATAAATACATCTATAACGAATGGTCGCCATTTTTAAAGCTTCACACTCCCCCATATGGGTCGCAGCGTTATAAAATCAGTTTAATTTCATGAACATTTACGCGAACACTAATTCATTTAACTAATCCGCTGCCTTTAAAACAACCTTCCTGACACCATGTCTTCCGAAAGTAAGCATAAAACTTTATACATCTACTAAACACACATTTGCTATAATGTTTTATTCCACAAATATGTTCTTTTTTTTCAGATACCATATTCGATTGTGGTGCAACTTTATTTTACACCTGATGTCGCAACCGCTCAGTAATTATTGTGTAAATGAACTGTCATGACTGAAAATTTATACTTCTGCCTGCATTTGTGTAGAGCACAACCCAATAACATTATATAACGCATACCCACCTGTGTTACAATAACATTTTTATTGCTGTTCTCATATGTTTCACTTTTTTCTACACTATACACGCGCAAAATGTTTCTTGTATTACCTCGCTTACACCATGCCTTGTTGTGACCCTCATCCGAGGGCACCATGCTGGCCATGAGAAGCAGAGATGAGTTGCGTTCCCACGTCCGGTAGCCGCAATGTTCTTCTCTCGGAAGGAGCCCCAAGCAGCGGGAAGCAACAAAGGGATTAGAACGGGGCTACTTCCGACTGTTCGTGAGCCAAGATACCTAACGGGCATTTCCTCCTGATGGCTTGTTCGGCAAGACTGCGAAGCAGACCGACCACGCAGGTTGTGTCTAAGTGATTAAAGTCTCTACTCATTGGCTGCCTTTCAAAGGAAAAACAGCAGCAGCAACCCAACCGCCAACTTGTTCCGGGAAGGCACCCATTTCCCCTCTCCTCAGTGAAGCTGACCGGAGGAGCATTGCGTCAGAAGATGCGATGACTATTCGGCAGCCGTGTGTTATTGGCTGATGCCAAAGTGGGTGGTGTCTTGTGTATGATCAGTGTTTTAATTAAGGAGTAGAAGCCCGACAGGGCTTAAAACAACGCTGCAAAGTGCTGGTCGTTGGCTCTAAACCATGGTTTGACAGTTCATCCACCCACGCTCGTGGTTTGTAGAACTCCTAACCTCTTATACCCGTGCCACGAGGGCATAGAAAAATTACATTCGGTAGCGAAGGCATTCAGTTCCCGAATAACATTTTTTTTTTTTTGGCAGGGCTGCTACACGTCTTAAGCGAATGACGTTTGACTTGATGATGTCGATCGCAGCACTTTCCTCGTGAGCATTGGGTGAGTAGGAGTAAAGGAAAATGAACCAGCGTTTACAAGCCTCATACATGTCAGGTAATAAATTAATGTATAAGTAAGCATATTACGCTGCCGTTCGATTTCGTTCGTTACTTTGTTTCACGACTTTGCAACTGACCATGTAGCAACCTAAGCCAAAGCTAGTCAAATCTTCAGCGCAACTAGAAAATGGCGCCTGTCTTATTTATTTTACAGCGTCTACCAGCTGAAGATAAGTTTTAAGTACTTGTTTAAGTGATTAGTTTAAATAAATTAAGCGAAAAGTTTTGTTCAGTCGAATCAAATGTCGTTATATACAATTACTGCATCAGCTGTGCCGTCGAGAGTACGCATTTCTCAGTTGAATAAGTTCTGGCGATGGCATCAGGTGACGTATGACGAATGGCATTTGGGCGAGTGTCATTTCGTTCTTCCGTGTGGCACCGCGCGAATGGCATTCAATCTGAAGGCATTATAATGTAAACGCAATTATCTCTGCCCGTGTGGCATGGGTATTACGCTGTTGATAATTCTAAATTGTGTAATAATTTTACTGTGCGTGTGTGCGTGTGTGTGTGTGTGCGCGTGTGTGTGTGTGCGTGTGTGCGTGTGTGCGTGTGTGTGCGTGTGTGTGTGTGTGTGTGTGTAACAATACTAAGTAGAGGACGGGCGAAAAAAAAATTTTATATTTCCTTTGTTTCAGCCAAGGTCGGCCATCAACAGAGAAAACACGATACAAAAATGCCTTTTCTATATCGTAGTTCCCCTTATGCAGACCGGTCCTCACAGCAAAACCAAAAGTTGTCGTTTCGTTTCGCCCGTGCTCAAGTGCTCAGCTATATATATATATATATATATATATATATATATATATATATATATATATATATATATATTCTGTCAGCCTTTCCAATGTCTCCCTGTCTTTGGACTGAAGTTCTACGGAAATTGTGCGATCATGCAGACTAACGACATCAACGCTGGTGTTTTCCTCGACCACTTGGCTCGCAACCGGAGTTTGAAGTCCCTAAGCATAGAGGAATTCTTCGTGATTGCTCGACAGGGTCAGGCTCTGGCCGACGTCGTCCTTAACCACGCGACCCTGGAAGAACTTCTAGTAAGTTGCATCGCTTGATTGTGTTCTAACCTTACAGTAACATTGGGATTGGAGAGTGGCGCACGGGCCCTAGACCCCCCTACCCCCCACACCTTCCCGAATTGTTTTTTTTTTTTTTCGATGGCATACACAGCCCGAACTGACACTTGACCTCATGTGCTTGCTATGCCCGCACTTAAAGTCAAGCCGATGCCCTCACCCCCCTGAAAATACTGCTTTTTCCTTGGTAACGGGAGTTGTTGGCATAATTTTTTAGTAAAAAAAATTTTGCTGATCTCACGTGCCTTGGGAATCGAGGTTATGCGAAGCGTGCGTAGGGAAGACGACCGTGTTGTTATGGAGAGGTTATGGAGTGACGTGAAATATATTTACAATTGTTGAGTGCACCAACACATGTTGAACAGTTGCAGATGCTTATATCTGTTTGCTCTTGCACAACGATACCAACAGGAACATGAGTATTAGCAGCACCATACGCGATGAGCTGATATGAAGTGCTGGGTCTCGCTAGGTTGGTTGCCCCGGATAGTGCTACAAAAGGTAACTTCAGTGCATGGCACATAACTATGACGAAAGTATTTGACTCCTTCGAAAACATGACAAGCGCAACAATGACCTTGCTTTCCCTACAAGAATCCTTAAGGAAACAATCAGCGTTGCGGAAAAGGCATCGCCCAAGTGAACGCACTTGCTTTCAATCGGGATTCGGGTAGGAGTTCCACCACTACTATGGAGCTTCGCCCCCCCCCCCTTCCGTCCAACTTCTAGTACACAACTCTGCGCAGGAATTACACCGGCACACTAACCCCAGCTGCGACATTCTTCCGTTAACAGCGGTGAACTACAGTTTCTGTCAAATGCAGTAGAGCCGAGCTACACGGGTGATATATCGTACAATATGGTACGTGTTAGACTGTGCAGTCATCGATACTATTGGTTCAAGTTCGAACGCTTCTTTTTGGAGCCGCTTCAACATCTCCAAGAGATGCTTTCTTTTTCACAGCTGCCATGCGTTCCACCATAATGATAGCTTCCTTAATTACCTGGCCATCGCTAGTTGCAAATTATTATTGCTAGTAGGAAAACAACAGCTAGGTTCCCGAGCTGACTGCATTAAACTTCAATTGGAGGCGATTGATTGAGCACGCAAACTAGGTCTACACACCCGCGGAGTTAAGGTAAAGATATTGGATATGCAGTCACTGGGCCCGTACAGACGAATGGGCCGAGGACAAAGCACAGGTAGTGCAGTAGCAGGCAGAAGATAGTCCCCATTTCTCTTATAACTTGCGGTGCGTTGAAAAACTTCACTGTGTAATTTGACCGCCAGTGTTTTAGTGTATTAAAATCTGATAAGTAATAGCCTGGAGCGAGGTGGAAGACGTGCTCTTTTCTTGTAATCATATTGCATAACCTTCTGAACACCATGTGTCGTGAATGACCATTTCAAGTCCACTGTGAGTTATTCTCCCTGTCTCCTCTTTTAATGTGAAGTTGGTTGCTCACATTTGTTTGTCTTTTGAGTGGTGTTGTTCTGTCATATCGTAAGCCAATACTCTGAATTCTTACCCCCCAGTAGCGGGTGTGGTTTGCATCGGTAACCTTCGCCAACCAGCTGGCCATCCAACGTAGGGCTAATGCAAATCTACGGTCTGAAATCGACATGTAATAAATTTGTTTCACTCTCAAACACTCTTAATATTGTTTACTTTACGAGGATTGCAGTAGCAACATCTCCAGTCCCAACGAATTGGAGTGGCGCTTGGTTTTTCTTTAATGAACGCGGGACTTCTTAAGCCTTTTTGAGATTACACATCACGGTCCCATGGAATGGTTTATTATTTTTGCTTGTATAGTTCAAGCTTATTCATGTATATAATTTAGCATTTTCAGATGCAGTCAACTTACTTTTAATGGAAGCAACGACTCACTAGTCACTCCTTGTGTACACGTATCTAATGATCGATGAAGTCATCATTAGTTTAATATTGTTGGACCTATATCTACTTATTAGCACAATACCTGGTGCATTTGCCTGACTAAACTGTTGGAAGCTTTTTTTGTCGCTTTTGTTGCCAACCTTGAAGATTCATAGCATGTTGCAGCTAAGAAACACTCTTTACATATGGCATCTGAAGAAGATTTTTAGCGCTCTGCTTCATGCCTCGTTGCAGGTGAAGGGGCCCATAGACTTTCGTCCATCTGCCTTGCTCGTAGCGGCTGTGCAGAGTACGTCACTGCGGTCACTTGCTGTACAGCACTGTCGCGTGGACGCCGAAGACATCCGTGATAAGGCCTACGCACTGGCAGGGGCGCCTCTCTGTTTCACTGACGAAATGCTACCACCTACGCCACCAACAAGCCGGCTCCGAGAACTCTCGTTTTTGAATGGTGGGAAGTGCTACATGGATTTGCAAGAGGCGTATGCGAATCTTATTGGAGGCAAGTACATGTCCGCTAACAAAGCCAGACTTTTCTAAGGTTATTTTCACGAATATAACCACGATGACAAGATAACTGTAAGAAATTTCGCAGCATATTCACAAATTATTGATAATGAGTGGGCCTCCATTCATCCGTCCGTCTGTCTGTCGGTCAGTCCATCCAGTTCTATCACACTAGACAGCGCACCGAACGGATGGACGAATGGACTCTTCGCAACACTCGTCATCATTAACTTCGTGGATATGCTGTGAATTTCTTATTATCACAGCTCCATCTATCCTCTTTATTCGTCAACTATACGAAGACCACTAACGCGATCTATAGTCGGTGACAAGCTAAGAATAAAAAAGTAAAGTGTAGCGCTGTATACTTCTATTATGCGCGTCCAACTGCAGCTGTTCTTCATTATGATGTAACAGTCACGATTAATCAAAGAGAAATTCAGCATGGCACCGTTCACGACGAAAGTATTCTCTGGCGAGAGGTGATGTGCCGCTGGACCAAGACCGACAGGCGTAAATACAGTTTTGTTCTGTGTTTTCTTCGTGAAGAAGCCATTTCATCCACTCGTACACACCATCATTCTCGCCGGCCATTGTTCGATGTTGACGTTTCTGGTTTTGCAGCGTTTGAACAGCACTGATGAGGCAGAGCTTCATCGCGTTCCGTCGTTTCGGCAGCGTGAAGCAGTAACATTACGTCTGTTTCTGCGTAGCTCGGTTTCACTAAGCATATCTCGTGAAGGTAACTGCTCTCGATGTTTGTCGTCGCATGCAGTCATTCGTGCACAATAAGGTGGAGGCGAAGTCTTAATGTGCGCGCCTGGGATTTACCGCCCGCAAAAGCCATAAAACCAGCGTTGCCACACGTGCCTGTGCGAGTGTCTTCCTTTGGTGTCGCAACGGGAGAATCTTAGTAACCATTTGCGATATGCGATATGCGTTATGAGCTGAGTCAAAGAACATATATTGCTAAGCTAGCGCTGAACTCCGTGCTTTGTGAACTTAATTATCGAGCTTGGTTTTTTTTATTTCAACATCAAAGAATTATTGCAAGATAATGGTTTTATGCGTGAAATTTAGTGCCATTGCTTGGGAACTACTTCTTTGAAGTGCGGAGGCATGGAAATTAAAGGCAATGTGGCCTCGTGAGTGGAGCTTAGGTTTATGCCGAGGTTTCCACCGACTATAGTGTTGTGGATGTATTTACTACTTTACAGTAGAAAGATTGTCCAGCAGTCAAGATAGCGGCTGTTGCGTTTTTCGAACACCAACACGTAGTGGTCCTTTTTTTCCCACAACCCCGCATAAATATATCCACAACCCCACAACATCGACCTCTGGCGGCAAAAGATGGCACCCATTAGAAGGTGTTGGATGAAAAGTACGGCTTCAGGTGAGCGATGTGGACGATGTCTCAAAATGTAGAGGGCACCAGGGGGTTTAGAGGACCTATCTGTCGTAGGTCACATCAGTTACCTCCCGCAGCACACAGTAAGGCCCGAAGAACTTTGGGTAAAAGAGTTTTGGCCAGGCGAACATGCCGCGACAGACTCCACATAAGAACGAGGTCACCCGGATTAAAGCGGACACTCTGGAGGTGACCTTCCCAACATAGGTTTGGTTGGAGCTGCGAGCCCGAAAGGCACCGAGTGGCAATTTTGCGGGCCTTCTGCTAATACTCCGGAGGGCGTATGCTGTGGACAGGTGTGCAGGGTTGGGTGGAAGCGTTTGTCAAACGACAATGTCAGTTTTCTTCCATACAAAAGCAACAAAACCAAAAGAGAGAATACACAACAGTGTCGTGGCGTGAGCTATTGTTAGCAAAAGTGACAAAAGGTAGCGCAATGTCCTAGTCGCAATGGTCGGTCGAGACGTACCTGGCGAGTATGTCAGTGAGCGTATACGATTCAAACGTTCTGTGAGGTCATTCATTGGGGTCATCGTAACCTTGTGCTTGGTTGCACAAGTACGAAGTAAGTTGTCGATTACATTAAATAGCGACAGTGGTCGGTGACCAGCTGATGAGAAGCGCCGTGATTTAGGGTGACGTCTTGAATCGAAAAATCGGCGATGTATGTAGCGCAGCTGCTTGGGAGGGAGAAATCTTATATTGGCAAGACGGGTTGAATAATCTGTAGGTGACCCACTCGTTACCGTTGTTATAAAGAGGGAAATGGCCCAGCAGGTCGAGGTAGACACAAAAGAAAGGCTCGGCGGGTATGTCGATCGATTGAAGGAGCCCGGTGGCGTGTACAGCTGGCCTTTTGCGGCTTTGGCACGACTCGTAAGAAGCAACATAACGTTGTACGTAACGGTAGAGGCTGGGCCAGAAAACGCGTCGGTGGACCAACACCAAGGTGGCCAGCTGTTGATGCATCATGTAGTTGCTGAATTAGGGTCAAGCACAGATGAGTGGGTACTAAGAGTAGTAGTTTGTGTCCCATGGGGTGCATGTTGCGGTGGTATAAGATGCCGTCTGTGACGATGAACATTTTAAGTGAATTTTAAGTGCCTGTAGTAGTGCCAGTATTCAAGTGGTCGATAAGCTCTCGTAGGGACGCATCACGCCGTTGCTCACATCTCATGTTGCCGAAAGCAGAGAGTGAGGAAATACAGATGGATGCGTCGTCCGTCACGAGATCTGGAGCGTCAATGTGGTAGCGAGAGAGGCAGTCGGCGTCTTGATGTAAACGGCCAGACTTGTAAACCAGTGTGTATGTGGATTCCTGGAGGTGCAGACCCCAACAAGCAAGGCGCCCTATTAGATCTTTGAAGGCTGAAAGCCAGCATGTAACGTGATCGTCAGTGGTAACGGTGAAAGGCCGGTCATATAAATAGGAGCAGAATTCACTGACTGCCAATATAAGCGCCAGGCACTCGCGCTCAATGATAGAGTAATTGTGTTCGGCAGGAGAAGGGAGACTGCAGAGATTCGCAAGAACTCGATCATGACCGCATTGACACAGGGATAACACCGCGCCAATACAGTAGTCACTTGCATCAGTGCGTACCTCGGTTGGAGCGAACGGGTTGAAGAGGGCGAGAATCGGTGGCGGAGTCAGAAGTGTTATGAGCCGGGATAAAGCCTTGGCTTGATTAGGACCCCACTCGAACGGCACATCTTTCTTGAGAAGATCAGTGAGGGGGCGAGCGACCTCTGCGATGTTTCTGACGATTCATCGAAATTATGAGAAAGAAGGTTAAGTTTAAACAGAGGATGACTCAGTGAGCCATAGAAAGAAATATGAAAGGTGTAATCTCATGCGACATAAACATATCACAATGGGTCAGGTGACAGACCCTGTTTATGACATGTTAGCCTGATTCGAGAAGAATAAATAGGTATGGGTCGGGCTCGTAGAGCGAAGGGGATGTAACGGCTGGACATCTAGATAGAACACTGTACTGCAGGAGAGGGAAATAGATGGCAGCAAAGGTTCAGGAATAATTTCAGGCGTACAAGGTCAGGAGAATGTGGAGAAGGTCAGGGATGTGCAGACGAGTTGGAGAAGATTAATGAGAAAACGTGGCAGAGGTGAGCCCAGGACTGGATTAATTGGGGAAACATGTGCGAGGCCCTTTTGCTGCGGCGGGCATGGTCAAGTTGACGAATGAAGATGATTATGATACCAAGACTATACTACCGAAAGGCCCGCGCTCAAGTAGCTCCTTCATCTTATATTTGAGCAGGCGATCAACGCCACTGGATGTCTCCGGCTGCGTTGAAGTTCTAGGGCTAAACGAAAATTTTTAGCGTTTAAATTGAGAATTTAAATCGTAGAATAAAGTTCAAAGCGTACATTGCTAAAGTTTAAAGGGTATATATATGTGTATACACTATTGCAATTTTGAAGCATACATTAGAATTAACATGAACGATAGCTTGTGGAGATTCTGTTTACTATCGCCCACCCATCTCGTGATAAGAAATAGAATATGCAAAAGCTATTGTCACATACCCCTGCAAGACTAAATGAAGTCATTTTCCTTCTGGTATTTATTTCTTATCACCATTTGTATCTCGTCAGCACAGGTGTTCTAGTTCGTCTCAAGCTGTTCAATTGTGGCCTGGATGAAATTTTTGCGGCGTGCGCTGCATATAGACTTCTCCTTGACAAGCGGCTACTATATCTTAA